>NC_091122.1:69679975-69979975 GCF_040183065.1 Periplaneta americana | reverse complement strand
TTTACTTTAGTCTTTATTCTTCGCTGTTTTCTTTATTTAATGCGTCCGGTCTTCAACTTGTGACTGTTCAAAGTATCAGTTTTACTTGATGATATTTCCTGTCCAATGCAGAACCGCCTTCCTTTTAATACAAGACGAGATGCTCGTTAGCCGTTATTTTTACAATGGTAAAAATATAGAAGCGACAATGGTAATATTCGCTGTAAAAGTGTTAAAATCGTTGTTTCCGTTGAAATAAATGTGTTTTGTATCCTTTTAAATCGCTTAGTTAAAGACGCTGTAACAACTACGCAACTGTTTGTATGGCATCAGTAGAATTGGTGACAGCGAAGTGGTATTTATGATCCGTCGATTCATATTGAGATTACCTGACATTTGCCTTACAGTTGGACCGGGTAATCAGCACATGAGGGATTGAAATCCTATCTTAGGAGAACTTCTTACACACGCTGCTGGTCTGAAATGTTAGTTTAAAAAGGGCGCGTCAGCTATTATGGCTATACGCGCCCTTATCAATTTTTTTTTTTTCAAAAACACAAACACAAACAATACCGTAAGCTGAATTCAAACATTAACTAAAAACTTTGTAACATTAAAAAACGAGGTACACAAATTCACTACCAATAAGGTGATTCGTAAAAATCATAAAAATGAGCAGTTCTTTGACCCATAGCAGTGTTTAAAAAATGAACAATAAGATAATAAAACAAAGAAATTATCTGCGGAATTCAAAACTATAAAATATTCGGATGTAGAAGGTCCGAAATTTCAGGCATAAGCAAAAACTAATATAAAACAACAAATCTGCAATGCTTGCGAAAAGTGGGATAAGTCAGTTTCCACAAACATTTTTTATTAATTTATTGACAATTTACGGAACATATTCTCGCTTGGGAAAAGATACATAAGTATTTCTCCCATTACAATAATTCATACAGAAGGAAATCAAATCGACGTAAACAAGTGTGAAGACAGTTCTTTTCCTTCTCCTGTAAAATCAACATTTTTGACTTGTGCCACTTTTTCCGAGCACTACAGACATGAAACCTCCGGATGTAAAGGGTCCGGTGGATAAGTAAAATAATAAAATTAAATCACCCTGTCAAGTCCTGTACTGGATAAAAATCTCAAATGGATTTGCAGAACTAAAATAATTTCAAACGCCGTAACGCAGAGTCGGCCGAATTGCGTATTGTCGACAGACACTGTCATATTTCCTACAATGCAATAAAATATGTTCGACCATAATAAAATTTATACATGGCATATTTTACACTCCGATTGTAGCTCGCCACAAGTGCCTTTTCGTATTTGGTTGGACAGTAAGCAAATGATATCATATACGTTTTTATAAACACAACTAAAGAAACGAAAATATACATAGAAACATACATACATACATACATACATACATACATACATACATACATACATACATACTATACTGTACATACATAGGGGAGAGTCGGGTAGTATCGGACATCGGGTAATATCGGACAGTGAGTTTCTTTCATCTACCACACGATGATAGTACCTGATTGACATGGTTACGTTTCTGTGATGTCGCATAGAGAAACGTAACCATGTCATTCAGGTACTTCCATATGGTGGTAGATGAAAGAAACGCACTGTCCGATACTACCCGATGTCCGATACTACCCGACTCTCTCCTACGTGTTCTGCCCAAGGGCAGGTTTTGAACTACAAACCCAGTATTTTCCAATCTTTCCTATTTTCTGCCTTCCTCTTAGTTTCCGCATATGATCCACATATCTTAATGTCTATCATTTGATATCTTTTTCTGCTCCGAATTCTTCTCCTGTTCACCATTCCTTCCAGTGCATCCTTCAGTAGGCAACGAAAATGTAAGGAATGTAATATTGATAGCATGATGAACTAAATATTCCGAAGCTCATAACATTTAGACTGTAAGGCAATCTGTGCCATCTTCATGACACCATATAAATTGTTTACAAAATCAATTAATATATTATGATGTGTTCAGAGCTAAAGTGGATCAAGTCACAAATTTTCATAAATTGAGTTTGATTCACTTTCTGATTATCTCAAGTTGGATCATTTCCGAGGAGTAATGGGTCAAGTTTTAATTTCAAGCATTCGCCGGTAGGTGACACCAGTTACTTTAGTCTCAGATTATTTGTTCACGATGTTCTGAGCCATATTGGATCAAGTCACCAAAGCGTTGCATCAATTAACGTCACAATTGTTTATATTTTATAAATCTAGAATTCGAGAATTGAGCAATAAAATTATTGCTAGCCAAATTAGAAAATCCACTAGAGCAAGTTAACTTTAAGTCCTATTATCTCAAAACTGCTTCTCATGGACATGATCCACTTTAGCTCTGAACACCTCATATCTCCTGACTGTCATGCGTAAAATACTTTGTTTCTGTCTATTCTAAGGCGGGCAGGGCATGGTTGCGCCCCACGGTAAGGTAAGATGCAGCAGATAAAAAAGGGTCCCTGTTTTTTGGGCATAGTTGCGCCCCGTTCCCATCAGGTACAGAAAAGGGATATGGCATAGTTGCGCCCCTACGAAATAATAAGACATCCCGTGAAAGACTCCGTTTTTAAACCACGTGATCGAGGAATTCAGAAGCGGTAAAATAGACAAATACATGTTCTTAAAGAAATGCAACTACCACTATAATATTTTGAAGTAATTTATTAATTTAAGACAGTCACTTTCGTGTGTACTATGCCCATCGAGACACAACTATGCCATTGTCCATTCTGCTACCTGATTTCCTCGGGGCACAACTATGCCATGTCCATTCTGCTACCTGATTTTTTCGGGGCGCAAATATGCCATACTTAGGCCTCCCAATTGACCGCGGGGCACAACTATGCCATACCGTCTAAGGCAAGTCTTGTTTCTGGTCTTTTTCTAATAGTATTTAATGGCGGTCTTAGAGAGAAGAATCCAAAAAGGATAGCTGCCCTTGAAAAAGGGGTACCGAGCAGTAACAGCACCTAAATTAATTGTAGATCAACAATATTCTATTTTAAATGTAAATTTTATTTTTATTTTATTTTAATTTAATTTATTTTTGGGGGGCAGCTATCCTCGACAGGAATAATTTATTTTTCATATATAGAACTGTAGAGAAGGTTATTTACAATTAACAAGGAATGTCTTAAAACATTAATGGCTATATCTTGAAGTTCCAAAAGATCGATATGGAAACGATGAAAGAAATTGATACAAAATCTTGATATAGTGCCCCTTGCACCAAAAAGCAAGCCAATTACTTCCCAGCGACAAACGGGTATGCGGAATTTCTCTCCCAGATAAGGAAAGCAGGGTTCATAATGTCTTTTCTTTTCCAGATCTACTTCTTGTGGTTGGAATTCGGCACCCTCAAATCTTATAGTGGGATCGATTATGAAGCCAATCTTTTGATTGTTATCAATTGCTATGATGTCGGCACGTTTGGTGGAGCCAGTGGATGAAATACAATGTACTTCTTCATAAATGTCAAACTTTCCAGACTTCTTGAGACATTCAGCAATTCGGCTTCTAACCCAGTGATGACGATTGTTCCGTAACAGTTCCCCTTTTCTGCAGACACCAAGAACATGAGGAAGGGTTTCGTACTCGTTGCAATGGCGGCAACGGGATTCTTGGCTCCTACCAGGGACACTACGTACTGCGATGACATTGCAATTCATTTTTATAGCGTTAGTCCATTGAGAGGTGGAAAGGCCTTTCTTGGTTGATATCCTACCAAGCCCATACTTTTATGGGATGGTTCATTATACAAATCAGGAAATTCTTTATAATTTCTATAACAATTATTTATAGATTAAGCAGAAGTAGTAATAGTAGTAATACAAATTAGAAAAAGAAACAAAAATTAAACGATATAACATGTCCAACTTGTTCTCAGCGATTCCTGTTAGCAGGTAGCCAAATTTTTACCACCAGCAGACAAATCGTAGCCTGTACAAGAATCCGCTCTGTAATGTAATTATGCACACAACCTGTTCATTTGTCATGGGCCGAAAGTTAAACCCACCCTTCATATTCCTGTTTTGGTATCAACTGCAGGAAAAAATATTTACGGCAAACAATTGTCGACCTTTGATATGGCGGGCTATAAAAAATATTACGACGCTTACAACTACTTGCTCATTATTCTTCGCTCAACTGATGGCACGTCTGTTTTCACGGTTCTCGTTAAGGGAGCAGATATACGGCACTCGGAATGTTAATTCGACGTTTTAAATGTTGGCACAGACAAAGAATTTGTTTACGTGTCACAGCAGCAGTGCAGAGGTCTTGTCTGTAAGCTACTGCTTCTGTTGTTCTACTTGTTGTTTTCGCTTATAGCTTCTACTTTTTTATTCGGTAGCCAAAATATGATTGCCGACTGGAACGATGTTTACACGTTAGAGCTCGGAGTGTGTCAAAGGAGGAACTTCAGCTTCTGTTACCGACGAAAGGAATGCGAGCCTCTGTTATCGTTCTTCTTTGTCTTTCTTCACTTTTCACGTTCCTACCTAGCTGTTGGCAATAAACAAGGTGGGCCAGTCAAATTGAAAGATCTCAAGGTGCAGAAAAATAATGAAAAGCTAATATTATATCAATTTAATGAGTAGAAATGACAAGTACATGAATAACCATTAGGTATACAACAAGAAAAAAAATATATTTCTTAAAAATTACCTCAGCCAAGTGAACTCCATTGAAACGCACACATTCTTCGACTATGGCCACGAACTGTTCCTAAATTCATTAAAGCTATAACAATTATGTATGCTGATGACACTACATTCTTACGTTCTAGCTCAACTCTGAATGAATTACATGCTCTAGCCAATGATATTCTATCATAGATGACTTTATGGTTTGAATCTAATGGATTTGCTTAATCAAGAAACGACTATCAACATAACTTTTACCGTAAATCATGTAATAAAAAAGGACAACATACAAAACTATACCAAATTTCTAGGACTTTTTATGGACTCCAGTTTAACATGGGAAAAACATATCGAATATATATGCACAAAATTATCAAGAGTTACATATTTATTAAAAAAAATTAGTGACTTGCGTTTCTCAAAATTATATAAGATGTGCCTACTTTTCGTTCTTTCATTCGATAATTAGGTATGCCTTAATTTTGTGGGGAAATGGTAACAAAATTGGGAGTGTCTTGATTTTGCAAAAGAAAGCCATTAGAATTCTATGTCAATCAAACTATCTTGAACATTGTCGACCTCTTTTTAAACAATCGCAGATATTAACTGTCATATATATATATATATATATATATATATATATATATATATATATATATATATACACGACCTACTCCTTCACACTCGACAAAATATAGACAATTACTCATTAATAGCCAATATACATGATCATGAAATTAGAAATAGTGAACAAATTAATATTCCATACTGTAGGATTACATAAAACTAGTACAAATTTTTCTGTCATGGGGATGAAATTATATAATAAGCTTCCCAGTCGATATTATAAGTTACCAACCAATAGTTTCAAAGATAGATTTTATAATTTGCTTTTAATTAATCCTTTCTACTCTGTAGATGAGTTTCTTAATATAAATTCGTACGAAACTGTTTTTTAATAAATAAAGTTATTTAGATTAGTTACAATTATTACATAAGAGTGAAATGTTTTCATTAATTTTAGAGTTTCAAAATGTTTTGTGTTTTCATTCTAATTACTGTTTTCAATTATATGTGTATTTTCAAATGTATGTTTTTTTTGTGACGAAGCCTATCACTGTATGTTTACTGGCTTAATAAATTGAATTGAATTGAATTAAATTGAATTGAATTGTTGCATAATCCCTCTCAGCATAGGCTGGATTGCCCCCAAACAACTTCATTTTGAGATGTCCCCATAGGAAGAAATCATATACCGTTAAATCAGGTGACCTAGGCGGCCAAGCGATATTCCCGTTCCGAGAAATGACGCGGCCCGGGAACAAAGTATTCACAGCATCCATCGAAATTCTTGCGGTGTAGCTTGTTGCTCCGTCCTGTTGAAACAGTGTGTTTTCATTCACTGGAAAATGGGCAAGTTGTGGTGTAAAACAGTTCTGTTTCATTTCAACATATCGCACTGAATTAACAGTCACTGCATTTCCGGCCTCATTCTCAAAAAAGAATGGGCCGATTATTCCAGTTGATGAAACCGCGCACCATACCGTTACCTTTTGGACACGGAGATGTTTTTCATCATAATTTGAAATCAATTAATTGTAGTTTGCAATAACAATGAGTATCATTTAACAAAAAACGGTAGAGACAAAACAACTTGGTTACTGGGGAACGCGGAGATAGTGACGTCACCGCCTAAGGAATCATAAATTATAAAGTAAGTAGGTAGAGAAGAGACTGTTATATTCATTCTCACCCTCTCTATATGAACATTATACTCCCATCAAATCTTTCCGTTTGACTGGCCCACTTTGTATTTCTTCTACAGTATACTCTGCATTCCGACCTACAAGAGATTAAGATTTGTTTGTATACTCCGAAGTCTGATTAATGTAATATGTTAGTCTACTGGTCAGCGATGTATGCCATGGTGGAGAAAGGAACTGGCCACCATACCCTATTATCTCCCGGTTTAGTTGCCACATGAGTAATGACTTATTGGTGTCACTTATGAGGTTCAAATTTTTCTTCGGGCAATTGACTAAACAATAAGTGTACACTTGTTCAAAATGAAAGTGGCCAGCGTCTGAGAGACTAAGTTCGAATCGGGTATTTCCGTGAGCGTTCGGGACAGCCAGGCTTTGTTCAAACGATTGCGTATATTTTCTAGTAGTTATAATGGGGAACACAACTATTAATCACTAAAATCTTCCGAGAAAATAATTCATATACGAGATTTAAAACAGACATCGTTCAGAGTCTTTAAACAGTGAATATTGTACCACAAACACTATATACTGCATAACAGGTTCTCAAGTGGAGTACGACCATTGCTCGTTACAATGCCATTCTGACTGCAGCAAAACTCTTAAACGTAGTTTGTAGAGCTTTAGCTAACAGTTGGTGAGGTTGCGAGTTCAAATCTTCGTGAATTTTTTTTGTTGCCTTTTAAATGTATCAGTAAAAATATAACAGATTTTCGTCATTTTTTTTTATCCTTAAATACTTTTCGCTTTATTAGGCTATTTTTTTCATGTTAATAGAAACTTTTGATGCCAGATGGAAGTAACACTAAAGACGAAAATTAGGAGCTTTTATATTAAAATGCTGTGTTAATTAGTATTAATCCCTGCTGCTTTTCACCCTAATGCCTAAGTAACATTCAGTAAATATGTTGACGGTTAAATAATTGTCAATAATTAATTTGCAAGTTGTGCTACAGGAAATATGATTATTATAATAATCTAAATCTTTGATCATCAGGTCCTAAACGTAGTAATTGTAAACATGAAGAAAAACCATAATTCTGATGACAAAATATATTCTGATTTCCTGGAAATATAACCACAAATTTTCACTGATTTTGTAATTATCTGCAAGTAACATGAATTAACATAAGCAAAATTATTTGATTATATTACACTAAAAGGAGTTGTAAAAAATAAAAGAAAGAACAAAACAAAAAATTCACTACGGAGATTGGAAGCATGCTGTGGAGGCAGTCCAAATCAGCGCCTTGTATTATGCAGTTAACTAAAGCGGCGCACGGTGGTTCACGGTAGTGAACTGCGCGCTCACCCGAAGGGACTTAGAAAATTTTCGCTACTCAAGAGACCGGCCACTTTCATTTTGACCAAGTGTACAATTAAGAGAATTACTAGGTTTTAATTAAAGGGATTAAATTTCATGACCAAAGTCATATTCCTCATGTACTTTCAAGTTATCACTAGAGCTCGGATTTTATTTAATATGAAAATGAGGAATATGTAGGTTACATAAATATGTAGCTAAAAATTGAAAAACATGTAGATAAATATGTTATAAATAAAAATAATACGTAACTTAAAATTTCGTAATAATGATCCCTTTGGTGTGATTCGCCGACATTTTAGCTTTTCTTACAGCTAATGTATAGGAACAGAATAATATGTAATTACATTATAATCCGGGCTCTAATTGTCACACAAAGAAGAGAACTCTAAAATTTTGAAACAGCAACAACAGACTCAGAAATAAACTTCAAGGAGAAGAATAACAATTATAATTAGGCCCTATGATTGCTTTAATGTGAGGGAGGAAAGATTATTAATATCACAAAAGCAGCATGAAGCGAATAATGATAATAGAGTAAACTGCACTGCTGACCAGAGACGACATCAGAAATGAGGACGATATCTATAAACACGAAATATAATTGTGATGACAATATCCATACTAAAGGGAATGAAGACGAAGGTAGAACAATAATATGACTACAGACGATCTTGTGATGATCAGAAAAATGACGATGAACACATTATGCTGATGGTGGTGATAGAAAGTTGGTTATAATAAAGCAAACAACAGGAAGGACGAAGATAATGTCGATATTAAAGAGCATGAAATCGATGATGACGCAACCACGTGCGTAGATGAGAATGATAATGGTGGGAATAATGATAGTGGGAATGATGTCATCATCATCATCATCACCACCACCAC
This sequence comes from Periplaneta americana, assembly GCF_040183065.1. Taxonomy (NCBI): domain Eukaryota; kingdom Metazoa; phylum Arthropoda; class Insecta; order Blattodea; family Blattidae; genus Periplaneta; species Periplaneta americana. Next base: position 69,971,327 of record NC_091122.1, on the reverse strand, counting down.
CACCATCAATAGATTAAGGAATCATACAGGGTGTTCCTAAATTAGAGCGACAAACTTTGGGATGGGATAGATAATCCCCTTTCAAACACTTTTTGTTAAGGAACCCATGGGCTGCGACACTTTATTTCAGAGCTAGAGGAGGTTTACATCATTACATGGTTCGATCGTACAGGAGGTGATTGAAGTAATTAATTAGAAACGTGAAAAGTGAATAAACAAATCATTAATCCATGTTGAATCTTTCGTACACTACTTTTAACACTTGAATATAAATAATTGATTAAATGGCGATCTTACTCGTGTTAATTATGTAAGCATGTGCGGCTTACAGCTGTTTCGGTGCTATTTCACACCATCCTCAGAGCCTTCTGTGTCTCGGCGTCATCTCAGGCAGCGAAATTGAGATGACGCCGAGACACAGAAGGCTCTGAGGATGGTGTGAAATAGCACCGAAACAGCTGTAAGCCGCACATGCTTACATAATTAACACGAGTAAGATCGCCATTTAATCAATTATTTAAATCATTAATGTTACAGGCATAATTTATTGACTCATACAGAAAAACACAAAGAAAACAAACCGAGTGAAAAGGAAAAACATGGATTCATTGCTTTACTGTCTCATCACTACAATGACTTTCAGACAAGCATTGCATCGACGTGCCATACTTTGTCGCAGCCAAACAAAGTCGCCAGGCATTTCCCTCATTACAGCTACTGCGCAGTCAATGCGTATTGCAAGATCTTCTTCAGAGTCAACAAGGGTTTCATAAACCACAGGTAGTAATCAAATTGGGTTAATTCATGATACCGAGCCCAGGGAATAAATAAACCGGGTCGAAGAATGATGAGTAAACAAATTGGGTGGTAACGTTAAACCCCTCTTGCACTGAAATGAAGCGTCCGAGCCTATGGATTCCTTAACGTAAAATTTTTGAACGAAGGTTATCTATCAGATCCAGGAGTTTGTCGGTCTAATTTAGAAACACTCTATATACGAGTAATTACGATAATAATGTTCATGGATTAATGTTCGCTGGTAGTCAATCCAGATGCATTCTTCTTAGTATTGTTTATATACCACTTCAATTCAGCAAGTATCTACACAACGTATAATAGATAAGTTCCTTTATATGAAATGAATTCAAGAAAGTAATTTTCATAATATGAAACTGAATAATTAATTTTTATTGCGGTATGTAATTAATTGACCACAATGTACAGTATAGTAAGGAAATGAAACTCTCTAGAATAATAAATGTGTATATATTCGAAAGGAAAAATTTTTAATTGAATATCTGTGTGCAACCAGAGCATTAGTGGTAAAATGGTATGCCGAGATAGTGTCTGAGACTTATAGCGACATATGAATATACTCAAAAATGTATTTATTAATAAGATAATAAAAATGGTCAACATTCTGAAGTACCATCACATCAAATTAAACTATTTTTTACAAAAAAAATTGGACTTTTGAAATACTACAATTAACATTGTTCTTGCATAGAAGGCATAATGTCCACACTCTTATATTGTAACTTTTACATTTTCCTCCTTTACTGGATTATTTGAACATATTTTAAACTCACATTCTGATTCAAGTTCTGAATTACCATTTCAGTCAATGCTATTCACACATTACATGCTTAGAATACACTTAGTCCAATCAGCATTTTTTGGTTTCAGAAATTTAGATGCAATTGAAGGGTTCAGAGCCATAGTGAGCCAAGCGCCATTTATTAAAAACGGAAAAAGTAAGGTTTAAAATTAAATGAATACCATAGTTTAATTAAGATTGTCATATCATTTAGTTTGAATGTGTATAATTGATAATCAGTGGTGCTTAATTATTACATTTTATTTTTATAACAATACTCATATTTAATTAATTATATTTTTATTTGCTGTTAATTTCCGGATCCTCGTGGTCTTCCTTAATTAAGGCCGGACGATTTATTTCTCTCTACTTGCTATATGTTTACATTTAATTATGGTAATAACTTCGTTTTAACCCTTGTATTCTACGGTTTTAGTAAATGGCGCTTGGCCCACTATGGTTCTGGACACTCCAATTGTAGATTTTATTATATACATGCTTTACGGTGTAAAAATAATTATGCAATTTGATATTATTTTTAGAGGTAACGATTAGCCATTTTAATATTCTGAATAGTGTTTTATAATATGTAATGTATGTATATCAAGCATGAAAGGTTTTGTGCCTTTAGCTTTTTGTAGTAGCTGAGCTATAAAAAATGAATTTCACTAAATTTTTGCAGTTCGATGGTGTACCTCCCCCCTTAATTGTCGAACACAAAAATATGTAGCATATCAAGGAAATAAGGAAGTACGGCAATAACTCAAAAAAATTTCTTTGCGAGACAGAAATTACGTACAATCTCGGATTTCTAAGAAATAATAGCGAGTTTCTATTTGCAGGTTCATTTCTGAACTGCATAAAATTATTTTGTATGATCGATATAATAATAATATATTGAACTTGGTATTGTATATAACAGCCTTGCTTGAAACACTTGTGTTTTTGAAATGACACAGTCGTCACTTTTGTGTTAGATAATAATATCTCTATTAGTACTACAGGCAGAGGTTCTTTATATTCGCAACACCTTGTACAGGTAGACACAACAACAGATATTAATTCAAGACCGAAATTAATGCTCAAGTGTGTGTGTGTGGGATGGCTTTCCTTCCATGGAGCACCTGCCTCTGTCATCTGTGTAGTGGCACAAAGAGACATTACAACGCCTACAAATACGACAAAGGAAATCAAAATATAAACCTTCAGGACGTTATGTGCTTCCTTCCACACACTGTGATTTGTAACTACTGTGCCTTGAGACACAGCGTATAATGAGCCATTCGCAGACAATTTTTTGTATGTAATACGACTTACGTATACCGTATATATTTCTAATAGATTATTTATGGAGTATATAACATCACATATTCGAACATGAACATTTTCTTTGCTTTTATGAGACGATTTAGCTAATTCAGCTATGAAATTAAGTACCAACTACGCCCGCAATAATTATCTTGCCGCCTGAAGTCAAGAGCTGCCGAACATTGAAATCTTTCAAATCCAAGTTAGAAAATTATCTTATGACGAGTTACCAAACTAACTTACTATTATGACAAGTGTTGTATTGCATGTTTCCACGTATTCACAATTGTTTTATGTTCTAGTGATATTTAACTTATTTTATATTTTTGTTTTCATATTTTCCGATAATGGTATATCTATAATGTGATAAGTTGAGCTATATATAATCATAATTTTCCTTACTGTGTGTACTTAAAAATATTGTATTCATTGTATGCTTTGTACTGCACTATTTTATTATTATTATTATTATTATTATTATTATTATTATTATTATTACTATTCTTATTTATTATTATTATTATTATTATTATTATTATTATTATCATTATCAATAATTTTCTTATTTTTTATACTTTATACTTTGTGTGTCTCATTTATTTTGACCTGTTGTTCACATTTTATTATGCTTTTCTCTTTCTTTCTGTATGTTATATATTATGTCTAATTTCTACTTACTTGTTGTTTACATTTTATTATTATTATCTTATTCAGTTCTGTGTGTAAAATTGCAGTGTACTTTGTAAATTTGTAGTGTTTTTGTAACGCAGTTTTACTCCTGGTTGAATGTTAGAGAAGGCCTTATGGCCTTAACTCTGCCAGGTTAAATAAATCATTATTATTATTATTATTATTATTATTATTATTATTATTATTATCTAGCTTCTTATGTCAAAAGAAATTAATAAAAGATATAACATTCTCAAATCAAAAACGGACACAAAGTATTATAATACCTAGAACAATAATTTTTCCATACAGTTTTCTACCGAAAATAAAACAGGGATGTATTTTGTGTCGACTACATAATTACAGCACAGTATCTGTTCGGTTGACGCTGGTTTGACATTTAGTTCACCCTCCGACAAAGAATAGGCTATGTTGCCTCAACAAACTTAAAAAGTCTATGATAAGAATTTAATTTTACATAGAAGACAAAAAATTATCTCAATTAAATTATTTGTAATGTAAACTGTAAGAAAAAATAGCGCCAGAAGGAAAAACTTTTAGAACAAGTCTCCCATTTTAACTACTTTGCAGTGGCGATTCCTCCATGAAGGATATGAGGATGATCCTACAGTTTAATTTCGTGCCTCTGAGGATAGAAAACATTTTAATTACAGATGTTGATTTACAATGCATCCCGACGTAATAATGTCCTTCAAGCTTCCACTTTCTGTCGTGAGTTGTCGCCACTGCACAGCTCAGAAATAATTTCCGAGGAACCATCCCAATATCTTACAGAAAACGGGTTTTTCTAGCGGTGAAGTTAATGGACAGGGGAGAGTGCGGAGGGAGGGGTATGGCTTGAGTTTAACAGCGTTTGAGGATGTGATCGCGTATCCAAATACTACGACCCTTCTTTCTGGGTGATGAAGACCCTCTCAGAGCCTGCAATAAGAATTTTCAAGTACCCTTGTAGCCATCTTAAATGCAGTTCATTGGTCATTTTAAAAGAATAGAATAAACGAAATAATAAATAATTTAAAATGATATGACATAAAAATAAATAAAAACAAAATTACATAAAGATAAATAAAATAAACTATAACAAGTACTATAACAAATACAAGAATTAACAGGACTTTCAGATGACAGGACAGCCGAAAGTGTATCTGAAGTTGTATATGATCATTTAGAAGAATTTAACTGTAGCAAGAAATTAATTGCGCAAACGTACCACTGAGCATCGGTAAATATCGGGCAGTACAATGGCTTAGGAGCCATCTTCGCAATTAAAAAAGAGAGGAGAATCGAACTTCACTGCTAATAAATTGCCAGTTCCAGAATGGTGAGTCAAAGAATAACATAGGTCTACTTGTATTGATTTTGCATGCTTTATTATTATTATTATTATTATTATTATTATTATTATTATTATTATTACCATTATTAATACTATTATTGCTAATATTACATTATTATTAATATTACTGTCTATCTTGGTCATCAGCCATCAATCTCATATCACACATACAAGAAATACCACGAGTCGCCACTGCTACTGTGTCTTATGTGCAATAACAAACGAGAAAGTTAAAATTTCCCAAAATAAAACACAGAAATTTCTAAATATTTTCAGAAGTATAAGCTTACATAAACATTTGAGGAACACAACAAAGAAAGGTAGCAGACTAAAATTCTATTAAACCATTACCATTCTTGCTTTACTCTGTGGCAGTGAAATATGAGTTCTGAAGAAAAGAAAAGAAAAGAAAAGAAAAGAAAAGAAAAGAAAAGAAAAGAAAAGAAAGGAAAGGAAAGGAAAGGAAAGGAAAGGAAAGGAAAGGAGAGGAGAGGAAAGGAAAGGAAAGGAAAGGAAAGGAAAGGAAAGGAAAGGAAAGGAAAGAAAAGAAAAGGAAACAAAACAAAACAAAAGAAAAAAGAAAAGAAAAGAAATGAAAAGCAAAGAAAAGAAAATACTGAAACTGCCGAATTGACATTCCTTTGTGGTGACATAAGATCAGAGATTAAGATATGTGGTATTGAAGAAAATTAAAAAAAAAACAAATAAATACATAAATAAATAAATAAAAAATAAATAAATAAATAAATAAATAAATAAATAAATAAATAAATAAATAAATAAATAAATAAATAAATAAATAAATAATTGAATATGGGCTGCACACATGTGTAGAATGTAAAAACAGCAGGTACGTCTGTAACTGTGAATTTAATTTTTGTGTCTGGCAACAAAATGAATGATAATGAACACCTGCAACAATCTACGTAAAGATTAATTTTGATCCTACAGGATTATCTGTTATGATTACCACTAGTTATTAATGGAGAAAATTTCACTCCGGTGCCGGGAATCAAAGTCGGGACCCCCAGTTCTACGCACTGGGTACTCTAACTACTGAGCTACGCCGAGGCTCAATCCACAGCATCGGATCGAATTTTCCTCCTTCGGTATTTTCACTTAGTGGTCTTACTCCATGTTCGACATATGTATTTAGGCTACTCTTATAAGTAAAGGCGCACACTCAGTTGAATGACATGGTGGCCGGAATTCAACAGGATATATGCACTGTTGGGCTAATGATCTACGTAAATATTAATTTATCTGTTATGGTTACCATTGGTATCAATGAAGAAACATTTGCTCCGGCACCGGGGATCGAACCCACTGGGCGCTCTAACCACTGAGCTACGCCGAGGCTCAATCCACAGCACCAGATTGAATTTTCCTCCTTTGGTATTTTCTCTTAGTAGCCTTACTGCATGTTCGACATATGTATTGACACATATAAATGTATTAAGTCAACTTTCATCACACAAGGAACACACTCATTTGAATGACTTGGTGGCCGGGATTCAACAGGATATATGTACTGTTGGGCGAATGATGTACGTAAAAATTAATTTAGTTTTGGTCCTACAGAATTATCAGTTATGGTTACCATTGGTTATCAATGAAGAAAAATTCGCTCCGGCACCGGGATCGAACCCGGGACCCCCAGTTGTACCCACTGGGCGCTCTAACCACTGAGCTACACCGAGGCTGAATCCACAGCACCGGATCGACACATATAAGTGGATTGAACCTTGGCGTAACTCAGTGGTTAGAGCGCCCAGTGCGTAGAACTGGGGTCCTGATTTCAATCCCCGGCGCCGGAGCAAATTTTCCTCCATTAATAACCAATGGTAATGTACAACAATGCTCAGTTTACTTTTCCCACTTGTTAATAAATCATGTGTTTAAAATAGTCACAAAATGTTGGTGATTGACCAGTCTCAGTTTATGTGTGACATAAGTAGATAGTAGTGCTTTATTCGAGACATATCTTGGATAGATTTCTGATTCGAAAACAAGCTGATTCAAGCTCTAGGTTAGGTAACAGCAATTACGGCAATGCTAGTAGTTCAAGTAATGTGAGCGGGAATTATGATTGCATACAGCATTAAAAAATACTTTGCTTCGTCAATACAGTGATAAATTCGGTATTACACTTTGATTCAATCGATGGGAGAGAATTTTATACCTCTTTGTAACGATGGCAATTTGGCGAGTACTACTTGGTTTTATTTTTATGGTAATATGTTAATAATTATATATTCGTATATATTTTTGAAATCTAAAACCTTCAAATCATTATATACGAGATTTTCTGGATAATATGAAAGCTTATTTAAAAACAAATTTTACCTTATTGCCTTATTAAATTAATTCAAGGGGGGATGAATAGATTTTGTTGTACCTATCCAAACCTACGTGTTATTCCATACCGAATAATTAACAAACTGGACTAAAGATAAATAATTAAAGCGCATTATCCTACATGTCAGAAGGGATCATAGTTCATGTAATGAATATATTCATTTTCTTCATTTAGAGAAAAGATAATCCATAACTTTAATGATTATCCTAACTTACGTTTCGGCTCATTATAATGAATAAATATTACACCCATTGACATGCAAGTATTTTGGACATAGGCAAGAAGAAACATTTGAACAATTTCCGTTATGTAAAACTATTTTAAAATTATTTTCACTTGGCGAAAAACTTCTTTTATTTAAAGGAAAGCTTATGACGTCTGTTTTTCTAATTAGGAGTGATAGAAGATTTGTATCCAATCAATTTTTAACGATGTTAACTCTCTTATTTGCATTCAGACTATGCTATTTCCCAGTTTGTACCAATAAAAATTAAAACAGTGACATCAGTGAAAGAGTAAATATTTTCCAATATATTTAATTTCGGCTTACTTACTTATGGCTTTTAGAGAACTCGGAGGTTCATTGCCGCTCTCACATAAGCTCAACACTCCCTAACTTGAACAAGATTAATCCAGTCTCTAGTATCACATCCCATCTTCTTCAAATTCGTTTTATTATTATCCTGCCATCTACGTCTCGGCCACCCTAAAGGTGTTTTCCCCTCAGGTCTTTAAACTAATACTCTATACGCATTTCTGGATTAGCCCATACGTGCTACATGCCCTGTCCATCTCAAACATCTGGATTTAATGTTCCTAATTATGTTAGGTGAAGAATACAATGTGTGCAGTTCTGAGTTGTGTAACTTTCTCCATTCTCCTGTAACTTCATTCTGCTTAGTCCCAAATATTTTCCTAAGCACCTTATTCTCGAACAGCCTTAATCTCTGTTCATCTCTCAAAATGAGAGTCCAAGTTTCACAACCATCAGAACAACCGGTAATATAATTGTTTCATAAATTCTAACTTTCAGATTTTTTTTTACAGCAAACTACATGACAAAAGCTTCTCAACCGAATAATAACAGGCATTTTCCATATTTATTGAGTTTAATTTCCTTTCGAGTGTCATTTATATATTGTTATTGTTACTCCAAGGTATTTGAATTTTGCTACCTTTTTAAAGGATAAATTTTCAATTTTTGTATTTCCATTTCGTTCTAGGTTCTTGTCACGACACATAATCATATACTTTATTTTTCGAAATTTAGCTCCAAACCTAGCTCATTATTTGCTTCAAGTAAAATTCGCATGTTTTCCCTAATCGTTTATGGATTTTCTTCTAACATATTCACAACATCCGCATAAACAAGCAGTAGATATAATCCATCCAATTCCAAACAATCTCTGTGTTTTCTTGGGCTTTCCTAATGATATATTTTAGAATAAAGTTAAAAAGTAAAGGTAATATTGCATCTCCTTGCATTCAAAAAGCATCAGACAGGAACTGGTCTAGACGATGTCTGCTGTACGTTTCACCTTATTAATGGAACTAGTTTCTTGGGAATAAAAATTCAATAAGAAAATTATATAACAATTCTTTCCTAACCGAGTCACATGCCTTAATTGTATCTCGGCTTGGTAATAATAAACCACGAATATACATAATAAACAACATGGTTCCTAAGACAGTTCTTTGAGAGATGCCAGTACCAACAGTTGCAGGGTAGCTGAAATTATCTTCAATTTTGCCTGCTGATATCTAATTGAAAAATAACTTAAATGTGTAAGGAAACATACCTGATCACCATATTGTACACTTTGTCTGAAAGCAACTTATAAACGGTATTGAACGCTTTCTTCAGGTCTAATAAAACACCTAGACTCTTATTACTTTCGTATAATGTTCTTACAGGCTTTTCAATATTATCCTCCCATCTATGCCTTGGTCTCTCCAAAGGTCTTTTCCCCCTCAGGTCACCCAAATGACACTCTACATGCATTTCTGGATTCACCCATACGTGCTTCATGCCCTGTCCATCTCAAACGTCTGGATTTAATGTTCCTCATTATGTTAGGTAAAGTGTACAATGCGTGCAGTTCTGCATCGTGTAACTTTCTCCATTCTCCTGTATCTTCATCCCTCTTAGCCACGAATATTTTCCTAAGCACCTTATTCTCGAACATCCTTAACTTCTGTCCCTCTCTCAAAGTGAGAGTTCAAGTTTTACAACCATGCAGAACAACCGGTAAATATAAAACCTAATACGGAAATTGATAATGAAATTATTGAAATTGATATAATATTATTATTTTTGTGGAGTTGAATATTTCATTTTGGTTCAAAAAATATAAGAGCATGAAACTTGCTAGAATGAGTACTAAAACCGAGACCTTTATTCTTTTGTTCATTATAACATGCCACCCATGGCTGAATGGAATCCAAGAGAAGCAGTACTATTCTGGCTGCAGAAATGTGAACGACGCTTTATCAACATCTTAGGTTATTTAGTGTCTGAATGAGATGAAGGTGATAATGCCGGTGAAATGAGTCCGGAGTCCAGCACCGAAAGTTACCCAGCATTTGCTCATATTGGATTGAGAGAAAACCCCAGAAAAACCTCAACCAGATAACTTGCCTCGACCGAGAATCAAACCCGGTCCATCTGGTTTTGCGGCCTTACGCGCTAACCGTTACTCCACAAATGTGGACTGAATGATAGTGCTAGAGAGATGAGTACAGGATCCAGCGCCGTAAGTTACCCAATATTTGCTCTTCATGGGTCGAGGGCAAACCCCGGAAAAAAACCTCAACCTGGTAACTTATTCCAACCAGGATTCGAACCTGGGCCCGCTCGTTGCACGGTCAGGCAAACTAACCGTTATTCCATAGCGATGAACGCAATAAGTGTTAAACAAACGGAAAGCATTTATTCTGATAATAGCTATGTCATTTTGTGTAAATTCATTTTTAATATCCTTTAAAATGTGATTATTCATTGTAAGGGCTCATGTACCAGGAAAACAGGTTACTGTAATAGTAATATGCGTACAAGAGCGGTATGTTGACGTTTTCATGTTCGAGGAAAAGATTGAAAAAGCGAAACGTAGTTGAGCTTTTTTAATTTCCGAGAACATGAAAACAAACATACCACTCGTGTATCGTACATTATTTTGTGCGAAGATCGTTTATTACAAACCTGAAAGAGGAATTTCTAATTAGTTGCAATGAAATCTCCATTTTGGTTTCTGTTCAATGACGGCAACTTTGGAAAACAAATATATCTATCTTCAACATTGTTCCTATAAAATGTTTTCTGTGTTTACTATACAGTAGCAGGCCGTGATATACGTCTGTCTTTTTTTTCCCCCAGTCTATGATGAGTCTGGAATCTTGTTGATTTTTTCACGGCTTCCTTAATGTTACTTGCATTACAAATGCAGTACCTTTTGTGGTGTTGTAGAGTTTACTTAATTTTTGCAAATATTAAAAACAATAATTAACAGTGCAATTTAAGTGAAATTGCAGTGGTAAGTTTCCAATTTATAATTATTACTATATTGAACGTCTTTAAAAATAATATGCTAAAAGCCTAAAGCAGTAAAATGAATATGACGCTTAAGCGGTAAGAATAGGGAAATTGTTATGTGTGTTACGTTGGGAATACTGAATGTGGTATTTCACACTTACCGCGTATTGGTTCTTTCCGGAAAACAAGCAAATACGCACGATCTCGCACAAAAGTTTTGTGTTCGAAAGAATTAAGTATATACAACTGTATGGGTACTGTAAATATCTAAACGAATAACACAATGGGTAATACTGTACTGTTGAACTATATGATGTAATTAAAAAAAGAAAATAATAGATACTTTATATCACTCAAATATCCTCTGATTCAGATTCTGGCACATAATTATGTACCTCTATTATCAGGCAATACATCTCACTTGACGATACGTGTCAACGGAAAAACAATGTGTTGGTCCACGCCTGTGGAGTAACGGTCAGCGCGTCTGGCCGCGAAACCGGGTGGCCCGGGTTCGATTCTCGGTCGGGGCAAGTTACCTGGTTGAGGTTTTTTCCGGGGCTTTTCCTCAATCCAATACGAGCAAATGCTGGGTAACTTTCGGTAGTGGACTCCGGACTCATTTCACCGGTATTATCACCTTCACCTCATTCAGACGCTAAATAACCTAAGCTGTTGATAAAGCGTCGTAAAATAACCTACTTAAAAAAAGAACAATTTGTTTGTGTGCATCTAAAGTCTGATTAGTGGAAAATGTAGCTAATTGACGATGTATGCAATGGAGGGGAACTGGTCATCCTACCTCATTATCTCCTGGCCTAATTGCCTCATAAGTGGGCTTTTTGGTATCGCTTGTGAAAGCCAGACCTCTCTTCGGACAGTTGTTGACTAAACAACGACAACAACAACAACAACAACTGCAACATATCAGTCAAAATTAGAATTGTCCCTTCTAATACGCAGTTCCTATAAATACGCGGTTTACACGCATTTCCTTCAAGAGCATTTCCTCGGAGTTTTACTATAATAATAATAATACTAATAATAATAATAATAATAATAATAATAATAATAATAACAATAATAATAATAGGCCCTAATAATACATTTTTCACAAACCACCCTGGCACTTTTTTCTTTAGGACTACACCCCTGGATATGAGAAAGAGAGGTAAAAAGTCAAGTTGATGTTAGAGGAGATGTTAAAAAGGAAAGAGATGGAGAAGAAATTATTTGTAACTTTACACTCAATTCTGGTAAAAACCATGGAAACATAATAGGTATAATGGTACTCATTTTTAAGGTGTAGCAAACGAAGTGAGCATTGATTTTTCTGTTTACAGTGTTCGACAAGAAAAAATATGTGTGGTGCCACGCCGCCAATTCTGATACCGCATGTAGCGTGTTATTTCCTATCCTGTTGTAAACAGCCGACGACCACAAAAGTTCCTATAGCAATACCGAACATGAAGTCGATACATCGTTTGTAGGTGTCGATTGTAAACACACGGCCTTCTGGATGTGCAAGACCGCATGTGGTATCGCCTCATCGGTATCTTTTGAGTACCCCCTCCTCTCCCCATCGTCATTACCGCTAAGTATAGCTCTCGAGAAGCGCAATGTGCACGCTGGCAAGATCCTTCTGACGCTCGCATGAATACAATGAGATCTGCAAGACCTGATGCTGAAGAGGGAGAACATTCCCTCACGCAAACAACAAGACTGACCCCCGCTGCTCGGACCCATGCATCAATATTCACCGGCAGAACGTGAGCAAACAGTTCACACTGGCCGCTAGGAAATTTGAGCTCGATCTCATCTCTTGAATTATAATATAGACGAGTGAATAGATATGTAGTTTTCAACTCCTCGCTCTTAATTAAATAAAAGCACATTTTAAATTTATATTCGTGCAGGCCTTAGAATGGTTTATGGCCACAGGGAATACACAAAAATCTTATTGAAAACACCGTAGTATTCTCCACGAAAAATAATCATGGAACGAGAGATTTAGCACACAATTCCACAATCCAATCTCTCATGAGAAGGAGGTGGATGTTGATGAAAAGTCATCGTCTTATTTTTCTCATTTTTAATATTTTGAACAAGTTTCAGATCATTTGGAATGCACTGTTACTTTCTTCTTTGCCGATAGGTTTGTTAAATCACTTTCTAACCAAATAGATCAGTAGTAATTACCTACTGAATATGTGAATAACAGTGAAGTTTGAGTTTTATAGTTTGGAACAGACTCTAAAGCCCATCCCTCATTCCACTGAAGGCTTCACTTCACACATCGGAAGTAATATAAAATGCTTGACAGCAGCTTAGTTTAAGTGAGAACTTTGACCTATACTGTTATTTTGTCGGTACGAGGGTGTCTTTAGAATTTATGTTTGGAAAGGGGAAACTTTCACCATCTCCTGGACAGGACGTTGTGTCCTCAACATGGTTCGGAAGGGATGTCTACTGTAGTAGACAGTATTGTTAACACAAGGATTGCAAGAATGCACGCTGCGCCCATACTCCCTCATCTGGAAGATCTGGTAACAAAAGTGCGGAAAGAGGATGAGTCGGAGCATGAAGGCACTGACATGTACCACCCCTGATTGAAACACATTGTAAACTTTCATTAAACTCTATAGTTTTCCCTTAAAACCGTCATTTTGTTGCATGTTCTTTTCCTTTATCTTAGCCACATTCCAGGAAGTTGCCTCCGTTCTCCGAGATTTGCAGGGCAGTCATTGAAACAAGGTGACTAATTTTTAAGAAGTAGTGGTGCGAGTACGGTGAATATTGAAATATCATTTCCTTTCAATTTTCATATCATTAGTTTAAGGGCATTTTAATGATCATTTTAAGTAGATTTTTAGGTCATCAACATCCGCCCCCTAATCACGAGTAAACAAATTAATGTTTCCGCAAATCTTCTCGGATGCTGAGCTTGTAAGCATGCACCATTCTAAGAGCCACTGGATTACAAAGACTTAAGATCACCATTCCAAAACAGTCACACCATACGTAGAAAGTTTGAAAGATGAGGCACTCAAGTACAAGATGTAAATCTGAAGACAAAACATCATTACGAAGCTTGTGCATACTTTTCAAACAAATACAACATCGAGAACTGTGAAACTATTGGGTTGCTTTTGGTGCAAGAGGAACAATTACAAGATTTTCAGTTGATCTTTTCAACTTTTTCTGTCTACACAGTTCCCATCTCCAGAACATCGGGCTAAAAATCTTAAGAGATTATTTAGCTATAGTACGCAACCATTTATATTGGCCGTGTCTCAAATCTACATTTTCAGCTGAAGTGAACTAGATTGTTGACTAACCGGATGTGACATCAGAAGTTACGATCCAAAGCTACGTAGTGAATAGCAATCAAGTCCGCAGTAGCTAGAAAACGAAAATGCTTGCTTGATTGTTGATTTGTATACTACACAAACATGGATACCTCATTAACAATTGGGGGTTATGCAATCTGATGATGCTTTGGAAATAAAATGTGAGTCCAATGTAGAATAACAGATTAACTTGGAACATTGACATTGTTGGCATCTACGTTACATTTTTTTTATATTGTAATATTTCAGACCCTTACCTTTTCCACATTTATTTCGATTGTTGATAGCCAAACGTAATTTTTATATATATCTTTTGAATATCTTTTACAATTCTACATCTTTCTACGTTTCTTTTCAAGTGTCTTAGAAAATTACCATTCAGTTCATAAACCTGAGAACTAAGTTTCTTGAACCGTTTGCTGGAAAACTGTTTATAAACTAAGAATCCGAATTTCCAAAAAATAACAGCTGATAACTCGTAATTAAATTGCATTAGGACACTGCCTTCTTAATTTAGTGCTATACCGTAAATTCACGGCTTTGAGAGAAATAGTCTATGAAGAAGGCCATGATTCTAGCATACGTCATGTTCAAAGCTCTCTAGTGTGTAGTTTACAAGTCGGCTAGTTGCTAGTTATTAGCATGTAGTATGGATTTGAGCTTTGAGGCACGGCCGTTCTTAAAAATTGATATGTAATAATACTTCTTGAAAGTGATAGCTGCCTACTAAAAGATTAAATTACATAAACAAAACAAAAACAGTTATTATACTAATGCATTACTAGCATACATGAATTAAAATATTATCTTGTTTGGATTGATCATTAGGCTGTATCTTCATGGTAATCCTTACAGTAGAAAGGGCAGCTATAACGTTTTGTTATCTCTCTCTCTAGATGAGAGAAGACCAGTTCCAGACGTGTATATTTCCTCTTCTAATATTTTTTACGATTGATCACTACCAGATATTTGCCGATCAATAATTTCAAGAAATATTTTATTCTATACACTGTAAATTGCCTTTCACTCTAATCGCTTCTTAGTTTACATCAACATTTTTCACCAGCTAAAACATTTACAATTCTAGGGACACTTAGCTATTGTGTAGGCCTACTATACAACAGACAGTCGACAGTGCTCTCTTCGAGGTTTTCCTAAAGTTATTTGTTCCTTTGAACATTCACCGTATAAATTCCATTGATTTGATCTCGCGAAGTTACTTTCTGTGCCTATGAAAGGGATGATTTTGAATTTATAACAACTGTAAAAGTATGGTAGGGAAAACGGGAAACTGAACTCTCCGGAGAAATTTCGTAACACTTTCTTTGTCTGCAAAAGCCACAAACAATAACCAAGGTATGATAGATCGATCATCTAATTTTGTGATCCAATGGATCATGGTTAACTAAATTACGGTTCTTTATACGAGTGAACGTACATGTATTTCCATTCCATTTTCTTTCATGTCGAGACAGGCTCAGCACCTTATAGGGCTATATTGGTACCCTAAGTTAAGGGGATGCGCCACTGAAAAATGACAGTTTTTGAAGAAATGTAATTTTTTTTATTTTACTCTTCATATGCTAAATTCCAATGCTCCATTACCACAACCTGTGTTTCAGCTATAATATGCACTATAAAAAACATAGAAAACTCTTGGTTTAGATTCCAAAAAACGGTTTCCAAATATAAACGTGTTATTTTCAAATTTTATTTTTAAAAGGGTTATTTCTTAACTTAGATCATTGAAATTCATAATCATGATCATAATATGCTGTTAAAATTTCAATACATTATCTCTTAAAATGTAGAAATTAGAATATTCAGTAGCGCATCCCCTTAAGTTGTCCCCTAGATATTACTCTGTAGAAATTTCATTCAGGTGGTCTCATGGAAGTATGATATTTCTTGGTAATTCGGTTAGTTTTTGGCCGATGATAAAGATGATTTGAAGTTATGGGAAAATTACCAAAGGATGGTAGATGATCGGAGACAACCCCGAAATAAAAACACAGTCTTTATCCATTACAAATTCCATTAAATTTATTGTTAGTCACTCTTGGAGTGCATAGTGCAAAGCGATTAATGACTACTATGCAAATCTAGTCTTTCAGGTAAAGCTCCCTGTAAAGCAGATTTGAATAATTTCAAGGGAAAAATTGTTCAATGACTACTATGTTTATTCTTTACAATTCCGTGTAATAATTTTAATCTCAGAGTCCTCTAAATTTGTTACAACTTTGTCTAAGTTACATTTTTTTTTTCCGTATTAGTTGGAACTGTTCCATCTCCTACTTTTATGCTACAATGTTGACGCTCTCATTTCTGTTATAATAGTAGTTTGAATTTTTGAACCCTATTGTTATGAACAATGTTGTCTACATCCCCCCGTCTTATTATCATTTTGATTTTATGAATTCTCTAGAATTGTTATAATGTTGCCTACATTCTCTGATCTCCAGTATCAGTTTGAATCTTTGGATCCGCTGCAAAGAAATTATGAACTTCTATATCTTCTACAGATACAATTCTGTTATAATGTTGCCTACATTTTTTCGTCTCCGGTATTAATTTGAATCTTTGAAACCTCTACAATAAAATTATGAATCTCTGACCTCTAAACAGGTTCAATTCTAATTCTACTATAATGTCGCCTACATTCTTTCGTCTCTAATATTAGTTCGAATCTTTAAACATTTTACAATCTTTCAAGCTATTCCTTAGGCCTACATTCTCTTTTCCTTCAGTTTCACGTTCACTCTTTTGAGTCCCTATGTTTTATACTGTTACCTAAATTGTCTGATCTATACTTTCAGTCTAAATCAGAGGTCTCCAAAAAGCGTATCGTCTTTCGTGTTCTCGATGCTGCCCGCCGAACACAGTATGCCGTAAGGCTAGAGAAGGGGAAGAGACTCGTATCTCAACAGATGGAAGCGATCAGTGGGGGATCGCGGCAACGGTCTGCTTATGTTTACAAATAATATCATCAAAATAATAAGGAATATCATACGTTTGTATATTATTTTGACATACTATGAAGCCCGTCTGTTGCTATTAACACAAGTCATTGCAAATTCAACCTCTTCTGTTCTGTGGTGCCTTTAGTGTCTGGAAAAGTTGTTCTCGAGTTGTATTTTGTAATTACATCTAGAAGACATTCAGAGACAGTAAAATGTTCATTAACTCCTCGAATGAAAATGGCTAGGTGAGCTTTGTCATTTCTATCTGTGCTTTCGTCCAATGCAAGTGAGTAACTGGTTAATTGTGGTTTCGACTTCAGATTAATTACATTTACAATCTTGAAATTCCTTCTCTGAACTGTAATTGGAAACAATTTAATTTTCTTAAACTTTGACTTTGTTCTGGACACAGTATTTTTGTAACGTCCTGTATGCACGATTTTACAAATGATGCTTCTGTAAAGGGCTTCATTGATTATCCAATATTTCAAGCTAGAACATAGCTAGCAAGAAGCTTCTATTGTTTAAGACTGAGGACACGTGTGTGATTTGTGTTTGTATTTTCTTATTTTATATTTATCAAAATATTTGTAGGCCTACGCACTTCACCTAAAATTAAACGAAAAACTATATGTTTGTCACGCGGAACTGAGTGTAAACATTTTGTAATATACTGATTATTATGTATAACCAACAATTGTACAGATAGCCCCAAAATAAATTCTTTTCACATGTCCAACATACCTGTATGATATTCTTTGTGAAGAGTCGAGTATTGTCGAAGCATGTAGAATTTTAACACGGCCTTAAAATTTTTCGAACAAATTAAGCATTTCACACTCTCCCCACAATCACAAAAATATTTCTCTTCCTATTCATCCTTGAATGTACTACGTCCATGTTTAGAAGACAATGTGAAACGGTGGAACACTGCGACAAACACAATGATAATGGCAGTCCGCCACTGCTCTTCGTTTGCGCATAAACACTGAGTGCAGCACAGGTGGGGATGGGTGAGGCGGAGCGCGCTCAGTACGTACTGGCTTCGGTTCCGTTCAGGGGCTTACTCGCGAGTACGCTTTTGGAGACGTCTGGTCTAAATATTGCATCGTTTTCGTACATTTTTCTCTCTTCACTTTCAGCAACTTTCAGTCTATAGCAACGAAATTATGGTCATTCTAATGACATTAGTACCTTTGTTATACCTAGAGGGAGGAAACCAAAATCAATAAAATCGCAGCGTCTTATACATATTTCTTTTATTTTATTTAGTTATTTAACGACGCTCAACCTCAACTACGAGGTTATTTAGCGTCGATGGAATTGATGATAGCGAGATGATATTAGGCGAAATGAGGCCGAGAATTCGCCATAGATTATCTGCCATTTGCCTTATAGTTGGGGAAAACCTCGGAAAAACCTAATCAGGTAATCAGTCGAAGCGGAAATCGAACCCGTGCCTGAGCGCAACTCCGAATCGACAGGAAAGCGCCTTAGCCGCCTAAGGTACGCCGGTGGCTCGTCTTACGTATTTTGCTTTTGTGTACACTTTTTATATAAATAATAATATAAAAATTCAGTTAAACCTAGTGACTGAAATTACACATATTGTACGCTGCATGCAATTGAATAATTTAAGAGATCACAATGTACTAAAAGCTAAGGATGGACAATGGACTTCACTAAATACTGAATATTACAAAAATAATAGTCTACTAGATAACTGTACTTAACACTGAAGGTCTCTAAAGAAATACCTAAAAGCCTAATAAACTTCTACTAGTAGTAGTAGTATTAAGGAAGATGAGATTATTAAATCATTTCATTATTATTGATAACTTGAAGATCTGCAATTTAAATATTGACAAACTTAGGCCTACATGCGAAGCAAAGGCACGTTATCTTCTGTTTTTTCGTATCCCTACGACCAAGCCAGCCATAAATGCCTCATGAAAATACGGGACACTTTTAATTATGACGTTTTGTAAGGAAATTGAAGTTAAAAGTTATTGAAAAGTGTATTGAGTTAGATTGAAACATGAAAGTTAGCAAAAGAAAGAACATTATTTTCTTTAAATAATTTTTATTCATATCCGTTTATTTACGTCACTTGATAGTACTTAGCACTTATTTTTTGTCTAACAATACCCTTCACACATACTTCATTAATGTTTGCTGATTTCAAAATCAGACATTTGCAAACATTTACAGCACATAAATCAAAACAATAAGTTAATTTCAACATTAATTTATGAAATAAACATCAGTTGGAGAAATAATTGATTTTTACATTATGAAATAAAGTTTCAATAGAATACGTGATTTTTGCGCGTCCCGACAAAAATTAGGGGAACTTAGGACACATAGGTAAAAAAGGGGACTGTCCCGTTTTTTTACGGCACGTATGGTAAGCTTACCTATAACGCCATACGCCAGCAGATGTAAACAGATTGAATAACTCATCGCACTAATTTTCATTAACTAAGAGTTAAAATAGCACTGTCGAAAGTTGTTATAGGCCTACTATGAAAAGAATTAAATATATGTATTTAGATGCCAAACATTCGACAACAATGCGATTAATATATTAGGTAATACAGTAGGCTATGTTCGGGCCTTTAGCTTGGCTAATGAACTGTACCTGACTTTCGGACCTTGATTACAACTGACCTACATTACTGTTTAAAAGAGACTATTATTACATAATGACATAGATGGCGTTCGGATAAAAAGGGTTTATCCCACAATATATATATATATATATATATATATATATATATATATATATATTCCAGAAAGAGCTGCCATTAAATTTTAACACATTATTATTAGTTACTTTATATGAAAGGATGTAAGCATTTCATTTTCATTTCATTCAGTGTTCTGCCCAAGGACAGTTCTTTCACTACAAACCCAGTTTCACCAATCTTTCCTATTTTCTGCCTTCCTCTTTGTCTCCTCATAATGATCTTAAATATTAATGTCGTCTATCATCTGATATCTTCTTCTACCCCGAACTCTTCCCCCGTTAGCATTCCTTCCAGTGCATCCTTCAGTAGGCAGTTTCTTCTCAGCCAGGGATTCAACCAATTCCTTTTTCTCTTCCTAATCAGTTTCAGCATCATTCTTTCTTCACCTACTCTTTCCAACAAAGATTCGTTTCTTATTCTGTCTGTCGTGTGACAGACAGAATATCTGTCTTCATATCCACATTTCAAATCTTTCTAGTGGCTTCTCTTCATTTCGTCATAATGTCCATGTTTCTGCCCCCGTACAATGCCACACTCCACACAAAGCACTTCACTAGTCTCTTCCTTAGTTTTTTCCAGAGATCAACAGAAGATGCTCCTTTTTTCCTATTAAAAGCTTCCTTGGCCATTGCTATCCTCCTTTTGACTTCCTGGCAGCAGCTCATGTTACTATTTGTAGTACACCCCAAATATTTGAAGCTGTCCACTTGCTCTGTTGCTTCATTTTGAATTTACCTTCTTTATTTTTCTTCCTATGGCCATGGTCTTCGTCTTATTTTCATTTATCTTCATCCTATACTACTCACAGCTGTCATTTAACTCCAATAGCATATCCCTTAGTATCATCTTCTCTTCTGTTAACAACGCCATAACATCAGCAAATCTTATGCATTCTATTCCTCTTCCTCCTACTATAAATGCTCCCATGTTCTGAAAGAGTTCTTCACTAGAATGTAAGCAAGAAAACGTATCTTCACGTTTTATAATTAAATTTTAACTAATTACAGCAAAAAATAAAAAAAAATAGGGTTAAACCCTTATACCTAAACACCATCGATATAGAAAGAAATATTTATTTTGTATTACGCAACAATAATACGTTGAAATTATGAACCCAATATAGAGAAACTATTTATATACCACTACAGGAAAATGATTCATAAATGAAGAACGAGTTATTTAACTTAAAACAATTTATAATTAAGCAACTAATTATTTAAACTCACAAAACTTTGCGCTTCCAATTTTAGGTATATTCCCTATATCTTCTCCCGAAGCTTCACAAAGTTTTCTTCGGTCAGCCATGATTGTTCTATCACTTGAACTTCATGTGTATAATGATATATATGCTTGTAGTTTACTACTGATTGCACCAAAAAAGAGAACTTCTTGTTAGGTGCGGAAATTTGTATAGGCCTACGTTAATAAATTTTACGTTGTTCTGTATCACTCTGATGAGTTGAAATTCACAAGATTCTCACATTCCATAAATACAGATGTGAATGAAAATGTGTGCCGATAATCACATGAGAGATTCAGATTAGATGAACGTTGAAACAGTACCGGTATGAATCATTGCTGTTATTCACGACGAAATTGTACCATCTCTGTATTGATTGGAAGGAACAGGGTAGGCCTACTATATTACAGAGGCGAAGTGTAAACGAAGGTGATATTTTTCATCATTATATGATTACTGGCGGTTGTTTATGGTGGCCGTGCAGTACTATCCCACCAAGATAACCCTGCCATAAATCATACTACAACCAATCTGCGTTACTGAAGCGAAAAGAACTAAGTATAGTTCGAAACGATTTGAAATAAAATGGATGAAGCCATCAGGTTCATCGAAAAAGTCCGGCTTGCGGTACAAAATTCCCAAAGGAAGCTACTCATTTGATGCAAATTACCGGCACTAGTTGCAGTAAGGTATTTGTTGCTTCCAGCATGCAAATAATTCCTAATTCAATTCCACACTTATTTCTCAAAGGTGAAATCTAACTGTGCCATACATACACCAAAGCTGTTTGAGATGAGCGAGCATGTAACACGTATGGGCGAAACCAGAAATATACAGGGTGGAAGTGAAATAGACTTGCAGATTTCCAGAGCGAATAGCTAATGTTATATGTAACAAAAACTACCGGGTCATCATTTTGTTTTTACTAACATTTCTAATATTAACCTGGCTATTCCTTTGGATTAACGGTTGAGAACCGCAAACACTATGTTACCCCCTTCCACGGCCGGAGTTTTGATGATACTAGTGCAAAATACAGTGTTACTGTAAATGATCTTTCCGATTACAAACTTGAATAACTATCGTTAGGATACACTTAGAAACATGATATTGGTATCAATGGAAAGAGAAACTCAAATATTTTTTGTTATGTTGGTGAACCTGTCGCATATTTATTACTTTCGTTGCTAGGAGACGATATAACAGAAAAATGGCTGCAAACGAAGACAGGAGGGCATTTTGTGTGCTAGATTTTCACATATCCCAGTCTGTTGTCACTGTACAACGCAATTTTAGAAGAAAATTTGGTGTTGATCCACCCAATGGGCCCAGTATCCGTAAGTGGTACGCTGACTTTTAACCGCGGGGATGGCTTCTTCCACAACTGGAACAGGACATCGAAGGTCTCATTTTTCAGTAGGATGGGGCACCACCCTATTACCACTTAGATGTCAGAAACGAACTGAATACACGACTTCCAAGGAGATGGATTGGACGTGCTGGCCGTGAAGATTTAGAATGTTTGCATTGGCCTCCACGTTCCCCCGACCTCACTCCTTGTGATTTTTTCCGTGGGGTTTTATAAACAAGTGTATCAATCCCCATTACCACCTAACATTGAGGATCTTCGTGCCCGCATCACAGAGGCCATTGCACTGACAGATGGTCCAATGCTACAACGTGTATGGCAGGAAATTGACTACAGACTTGATGTGTGTCGTGTGACACAAGGAGGTCACATTGAGCACATGTGACTTATTTAGGGTTGTGAATCAAATGTTTCTCTTTCCGTTTCATGTTTTCCAGTGAAAACATTTAAACATTGTTGGAGTTTCTGTTTGTGTTGATACCAATTTCATGTTTTTTTTTTTTATTTTTGCTGATTTAAGTTAGCACATGTGGCTTAACCGAATGGATAACAAAAAATATTTGAGTTTCTCTTTCCATTGATACCAATATCATGTTTCTAAGTGTCTCCTAACGATAGTTGTTCAAGTTTGTAATCGGAAAGATAATTTATAGTAACACTGTACAAACAAATCACTTTACTAGGTATACGAGAGAAGAAAAGTAGTGCATCCATTTACGTAAACTAGGAACTATTACGATTTTCAGTTTGATAATTTTCATTTGGTTTTTATTTTCTCAAAACACAGTATAGTATTAACAATAAGTGTTTCTACTCACTAACTGAACTATCCAGGCGGACGTATTCATTATGCAATATATAATATACTGACTACAGCACATTTGCTTACAATATGGAGAGTGCATTTAAATGGAAAAATATAAAAATCTAGATATTTAAACAAATTGTTGAAAATGATGGCCGTTCATTTCTATACGGGCTTCATTTCTTTTGTGTGTATATTAACGAAAACGTTTTTAAGCATATCTTCTGAAATTGAATGTATTGTTTCTGGAATGCAATTCTTTAATTCTTCTATTGTTGTAGGATGTTTAACAAACACAACTGTTTTACAGTAACCTCAAAAGAAATAATGCAAACCATCAGTCGACATAGGAGGGCCATAATCCTGTGTCTGTTGAAATAATAATTATGTACCTACTCTATAACAGAGTGCCTTACTTACGTATTGTAATCACTTCACTTCTGCCCTATTCGCACAGATAAATTTACTCAGCTTGCTGTCTACTGTCCGTCCAAGTAGTTACGTTGCAGGGTCGTAGAAAGGGGGAAAAACACGTGATAGTTATTTAACGAGGCACTTTTATTTAAATTATTTTAAACAGTTGTATAATGTTAAGTAGACGTAGTAGGTTATTTTACGACGCTGTGTCAAATCTCAGGTTGTTTAGCGTCTGAATGAGATGAAGGTGATAATGCCGGTGAAATGAGTCCGGGGTACAGCACCGATAGTTACCCAGCATTTGCTCATATTAGGTTGAGGGAAAACTCCAGAAAAAACCTCAACCAGGTAACTTGTCCCGACCGGGACTCGAACCCGGACCACCTGGTTTCGCGGCCAGACGCGCTAACCGTTACTCCACAGGTGTGGACTCTTCTGTTTTTCTTACTAGAAAAACTACAAACGTAATTTTGTTTTTACAGTATATTTCCATAAAATTGTAAATGCTTATCGTCTAAGATTCTTATTGTTTATTATTTTGATAAGCTGAAGTTTTAATGTATTATTATTTCTTATTATTCATTCAATAAAGCTCGTGCATGTTAGTGAAATAACACTTTTATATTGGTTTTAATGCCTAGGTACTCTAATTTAAGAAGTCTCAGACTTTCTATGCAATAACGACATAAGTTTTTCTTATTTTATTTACAATTAAAAAATGGATTGTGTTTAAATTATAACTGATATTGGATTTGAATAATTTATACAGGATATAATATTACACAAAACAAAAAATGCGGGTATAATATATGTACTATTACAATTTCTACATTGTTCTAAAATTATGACATTGTTTTTTCTAAAAATATGGGTTTTCAAGTTAAGCTGATATTGCATCCAGCGCCTGAATTGTTGAGCTCCATTGTAGAAAGCAAATTATTAAACTCCAATGTGAAAAGCAAATCACGGTTTTCTCTCTTTACTGCCTCCTCACGATCGGTAAACATTTTACAACGGTAAAGTATAAGGAAAGTTTAAACCGAGCTTGGAACAGCACAAGTAAAACTTTACCGAGATAAACTAATAATGTTATCTCGGTATATTGAATAGGTACCGATTAAGGTGCACTCGGTATTACTATTTACTTTTTCGATAATTCCTACAATAAGAATGACAGTATATACAGAGTGATCCAGTGACTATGTTACAAACTCTTAGGGATGATAGAGAAGACAATTATGAACAACTTTCACATAGGAACCTATGTCCGGAAACATTCCGTTTGGTAGTTACAAGTCTAGATGTGTTAGTCAGTGCAATCAGCTAGAATCGAACTCAAGGCCATCCTTTTCAAGTTCGGTTGCAGACGTTGGAGATTTTTCATAAACATGGTATAGGGGAGAGTTGGATAGTATCGGACATCGGGTAACATCGGACAGTGCGTTTCTTTCATCTACCACCAGATGGTAGTACCTGAATGATATGGTTATATTTCTGTATGCGACATCACAGAAACGTAACCATGTCATTCAGGCATTATCATCTGGTGGTAGATGAAAGAAACTCACTGTCCGATATTACCCGATGTCCGATACTACCCAACTCTCCCCTAAGCTACTTGGCATTGTAAATCATATTTTAACAGATTATACCTTGCAACTTTCTTCCATAAATGAATTGCATGATCAACTTGCGAGAAAAGTTTCAAGATTTAATCAGTCAAAATGTCACTTACGATGCCAACTAGCTTGCACCATGTTTATGAGAAATCACCAACGTTTGCAGGAACAGGTCGTCTGCAACCAAATTTCAAAAGGATGGCCTTGAGTTCGATTCTAGCTAGTTACACTGGCTAACATATGAGCCGTTCAGAGGAAAAGTGATGTACGTGAGAATTAGGTAATGAGGTTTAAAGTAAAAATTCTGTAAAATACAGCGCAAAGTAGCAATATGTCCTTCTTGCTATCCACTGACTACTAATAGTTTAAATAAATTGAATATTAATTGCTACTTTGCGCTGTATTTTACAGAATGTTTACTTTAACCCTCATTACCCATTTTTGACTTAGACCACTTCTGCTCTGAACTTATCATATCTAGGTCTGTAACCACCAAACAGAACGTTTCCGGACATAGGTTCCTATATGAAAGTTGTTCATAATTGTCTCCTATATTATCCCTAAAAGTTTATAACATAGTCACTGAATCACTCTGTATAACAGTTTACATGTGTGGACACGGAAGCCCTATAGAGAACGCATATTTATGAAAATCAGACATTATGTTACGAAGTGTTGATCCACATCTAGGAGAAGCATATTGTGTATTTGTGATGAGAATAATTGATTATGGAAACTTATATAACTACTTGGAGTTCAATAACAATATTGTTGTACTTTCATCCTAGTTCATCATTTTTATTTAAATAATTCAATCTCGGCGGTTTTCATAAGCGATTGAAAAGGATGTACATGTTACATTGACCTGTTAAGAATGCGAGACACATGAAGCTCTTTGCTTAACATAATACAATAAGTGTTAAAAAAAAATTTCTAAGGATCAAATTAAGGCGCCATTGTTCGAGTTCATTTCTCGGCGGACAGATGTCTCTATCAGCAAGATACCTAATCATGGGCATTGAGGAAATCCTTTATTGTTAGAATGCCGCTGTTGATCTCAGCACAGCAAAATGACACGACTGATTTTTTATTCAATATTAAACTCGGTTATTAGTATAGACATTGTAGGCACATAACAGAGCACTCAGAGAAATATGTATACAGTATTTTGCATGTCGTGCATACTGCAAATGGCAGATAATCGCAATGTCAAATATGGAAAGAAATCCAATATAAATTATTATGAAAGAAGCAGTTGATTGAGTCTTAAAGAAAGACTGGACTGCGTAAAAAGTTTCCAAGGCTTTATAACTAGGGAAAGGAAGTTCATGCATTTGCATATTTCTTCCCTATTGTTGTGTGAATATGCTGAAAGTTTATCTACAAGAATCGCAAATTTCTGAATACAATGATATTACTTTTATTGTGCATAAAAGTGCATATTTTGCCTTCATTTATAATAGCATCATATTTTAACATTTATGAAGGGAAACGGCATATTATGTATGTTTATTTGCCTTTCCCTCATTTTTAAAAATGTGTAACCTCGTATTGTATTGTATTGTATTTATTAACATTCCATGGTATTCATACATGCTTACAGCTAGAATATGGAACAAGTCAAACAACTTAATACTATTATAAAATCTTAATTTATAGTCACAGTCTAGATGAAATATATACAGACGAGATTTACAATATAGTGTACTAGTACAATACAAAGTTTTAGTATCAATTTCATGAAGTGTTATTGAATGTCATGAATTCACCTACAGAATAGAAGGCGTGAGAAATTAGGTACTTATTTAATTTGGCCCTAAATAATTTTATGTTCTGAGTTTCATTTTTTATATCGATAGGGAGGCTATTAAAAATGTTTACTGCCATATAACGCACTCCTTTTTGATAGCACGATAGACTTGCCGATGGAGTATGAAAGTCATTTTTGACGTGTATTTATGCTATGAACTGTTGAATTAGTTACAAAGTTTTCACGATTACATACGAGGAAGATTATTAATGAAAAAATATACTGACAAGCCATTGGCATTATTTGTAGTTTTTTGAAAATAATCCTACACGATTCCCTAGATTTGGCACCTACTATTATTCTAATTACTCTTTTTTGTAATAGAAATATATTGTTACTATCTGTGGAATTTCCCCAGAAAATTATTCCAAAACTCAGTACCGAGTGGCAGTATGCAAAGCATATTGTTTTTAAGGTATTGATATTTACTATCTTTTGCAGAGATCTAATAGCAAAACAAGCTGAATTTAGTTTGGGGGTAAAGTCGTAAACACGACTAATTTATATTTAAGAATTATTTTGAACGTAACGATGACGCCATCTTAGGGAGCCTCTCAAGTTAGCAAATTGGTATTCCTTTACTGCAGTCTTTAGCAGATTTCGATAGAACAATATCCAGTTTAACATCAGTTCCAGGAAATGTAGGAAATAAAGTGAACGAGAAAACAGCAAATATTCTTTCCAAAAAACACTGGCTATTATAAACTTAAAGAAATTCAAGATATTTTCGAAGGAAAAACATCCTAAAAACCAACAAAATTTTCTATAGAACAGCTCACAGATTTTCTGCAAGCCCCTCTTACTTCTTGTGACGTAGAAAGAAGTTTTTCGAGCTACAAATCTGTGCTGAGAGACAAGAGGCGAAGAATGACAACAGAAAACATACATCACTGCTTAGTTGTGAACTGTAACAGCATAAATGGAGCATTCAGCAATGAGGCAAGAACTTCAAAATCCATAGACTAAACGTAAGTTACCTATACATTATTATTCTGTTAAAATAATCTCAGACTGACAATGCATATTTTGTAGCATATTTATCCATTTTTAAGGCATAAATGCATACATATTCTTCACATTTTTAAGGCATGAACTTCCTTTCCCTTCTTATAACGTTCCGTACATGATTCTCCAGGATTGACTAAAAGTTAATGCATTCTGCCCAGGGAATTCCAGATTTAGAAAAAGAAACACCATTTATTTTACTCTCAATAAAGAACAAGAGACTTCTTTGGTGAAGTACTGCATTTCAATGCAGGAATTGGGATTAGTGTTGAGTACAACAGACCTAATCAGACAAGCATTCAAGAAGTCGTCAGCGAACATTAATGCGTCCTTCGACACTGGGATTGGTGGTTGGACTTCAAAAATCGCTACGGACTTATAATGAGGCAACTAGAAAACCTATCTATGAATCCGAGAAAAAGAAAACTGTCACAGAGAAATCTCGTTTTTTTTCTTTTTTGCAAGTTCGATGAGGACCGTCAAGGAGAATGACATTTTCAGTCTCTTAAATGAGTTAAAAACGGTAGACAACGAAACAGGATCATCTTCAGAAGCCAAACAGAGTGCTTAAAGCAAAGCCGATTGATAAGGCTAATGATTTATGCGGATCGTGCTCAGGAAATTTCGAGGACGACAAGCGTGATAAAAGATGGATTCAGTGCGTCAGTTGTGATCAGTGGTTTCATGAAACATGTTAAAGCCTTTCAAAATACCGAAGTTTTAATTGTTTGGTTGTAGGTTTGAATCTGACTGAAGAATTTTAAATTTGATTGAATATTCCTAATTATTTTTAATTTAAGAACTATCTTTGTACCATCACGAAATTATACCAATCCTTATAAACTGCCAAATTTTTGTGTTTATGGTCCGGGTCAGTTTACTTCATACCCTAAGAGCGAAACCAAACCAATTTTCCCCATTACTACATATGCTAATGGATTGTGGTGATTTTCTAGTTTGCAGATTGAATTTTCTTTTGCCAACTTCGTTTCGAATTTCGATACTGACAAATACTACAAATGGTAGTGATCTTGTAACTGGTATGTTGGCACCTGGGACAAATATCGATAATATTTGTCGGTACTGGAGTTCTATGAAATTAAAATTGTACTAGATTTCTGAGCCTGTTACTGGAAGCTAGTGAAATCTGAACATACTAATAAAATTAATTAATATCAGTATTAATATTAATACCTAATACTTATTTTATGTGTTGCTTTGTAGTTGTAATTCAAGACTACAGTCTGGTAAGTTTTTGGAGTTGGTACTAATTATTTCATGTGGTCAAACAAAATACATTTTTAAGTTAGGTCTCGTGAGTCAATTGTTTACGTAGGATCGTGTGATATCTGGTAAAATTTGGCAACACTGACAAGACGGCAATATTTGCTGTTTAGGAACTTTTTTTACGTGATCCTCACTATATTTGTATTCCTTGTTGTAATTATTGTATAAATTTAATTGAGGGAAAAATGCTGACATGTAACTTCCTGAACCCTATTAATGAACGTAAATTAAAATGACTTTTTTTTTTTGACCTTAACCCTAGCAATACCAAATGGGGAGCGGACTTTCAGCCAAAACCTTCTCCAAAATTTATATTTTAAATATGTAATTGATGTATTAAAAATATAAAAATATTATTTATTGTCAGTTATGGATTCATTCTATCTTATTGTGTTATTGTTTAATCGTTTTCACCGATACTTTTACTAAAATACGAAAATATATCAAGGTGGACAAAAAATATTTCCGCCTTGTTGAAATAATTGTTCGAAAATATACAGTGACATTTCAATTTTTCTCTTTTATTATATTACATAGTATATTTGCTGATTACAAATGTTAAAAAATTGTTAAAAATTAACATATTGTAGTAAAACTGTGGTCTGTTCAATACTCGTATGTGAGGATGCCTATGAAGAAAGTGAAGCGTAATATTTTTCCAAATTCACCTCTGTGGAGTAACGGTTAGCGTGTCTGGCCGCGAAAACCAGGTGGCCTGGGTTCGATTCTCGGTCGGGGTAAGTTACCTGGTTGAGGTTTTTTTCCGGGGTTTTCCCTCAATCCAATAAAAGCAAATGCTGGGTAACTTTCGGTGCTGGACCCTAGACTCATTTCACCGGCATTATCACCTTCATCTCATTCAAACGCTAAATAACCTAAGATAT
The DNA here is from genome assembly GCF_040183065.1 of Periplaneta americana. Taxonomy (NCBI): domain Eukaryota; kingdom Metazoa; phylum Arthropoda; class Insecta; order Blattodea; family Blattidae; genus Periplaneta; species Periplaneta americana. The sequence continues at coordinate 69,941,012 of NC_091122.1, read as the reverse complement.
TTTTAAAGCGTCTTAAAATAGCCTACTAAAAACACTTTCCAGACTTACGTTAAAGTAATTGTTTGAAAATATACACTGACATTTCAATAATTTTTCTCTTTTGTTATAGTAGGGGAGACTTGGGTAGTATCGGACATCGAGTAATATCGGACAGTGCGTTTCTTTCATCTACCACCAGATGGTAGTACCTGAATGACAAGGTTACGTTTCTGTATGCGACATCACAGAAACGTAACCATGTCATGCGGTACTATCATCAGGTGGTGGAGGAACGAAACTCACTGTCCGATATTACCCGATGTCCGATACTACCCAAGTCTCCCCTACATACTAACTGATTTGCTGATTACAAATGTTGAAAAACTGTTTGAAATTAATTTTTATTTGTGGTTACAGAATAGCCCTCATTGGTACTAAGTTACATGTTATTCAAAACACCTAGGTATTGCTAGGATTAATTTTCGTACCAAAACCTTAGTATCACGAAATTAGCCCTTTTAGGCAATTGTTGATCCTGTTATTGACATCATTCTTTGCTCCCTTATAACCAGAAGACACCGGCTGCCGTCGGGTCCGCCCGTGAATTAAAATAACGCTGGTAATAGAAATTTGTAGTAGTTGTAGCGGTAGACACACACCGAAGTTTTTGTTCACAGCTCAAACGTCGGGATTAAATATTTTTGTGCTCCGTTTATAAAATAAGATCAAAATCACGGCGTTCGTATTCAGCTGGGAGTTCAAAGTGTCTCGCATTAAGTGATTCTGATCCCGGCGATGCCCGTCTTCGCGGCATGTATATTCATATCAGTGTTCCGGATATGTGGCTCGCTTCAGCATGCCGGTCTCGCCTCAGCACTCCTCCCCCGCACGACCTGATGGCGCCGCGACAACTCGGCGTTGTCACTCAATTCTATCCATTTATAACACCCAAACACAGACATCTTACTCACTCATTAATTGTGCACGTGGTTCCCCGTTATGAAGCGCTCACAATGTTTAACTTCTTGTTGTGTCATATTGTTTTAAGCTGTTATCTTGTGGTATCAAGGATAAAGGTCATTTTTCCATTTCATTTTTCATACCGTTCTGCCCAAGGGCAGGTCTTTCACTCCAAACCCAGCTTTTTCCAATCTGTCCTATTTTCTGCCTTCCTCTTAGTCTCCGCATATGATTCATATACAGTGTTACTATAAATGATCTTTCCGATTACAAACTTGAATAACTATCGTTAGGAGACACTTAGAAACATAATATTGGTATCAATGGAAAGAGAAACTCAAATATTTTTTCTTATTCATTCGGTTCAATCACATTTGCTACTATTAAATCAGCAAACATTAGAAAACATGAAATTGGTATCAACAGAAACAGAAAATCCAACAATTTTAAAATTTTTTCACTGGAAAACATGAAACAGAAAGAGAAACATTTGGTTCACAACCGTAAGTAAGTCACATGTGCTGAATGTGAGCTCCTTCTGTCACACGACACTCACCAAGTCTGTAATCAATTTCCTGCCATACACGTTGTAGCATTGGACCATCTACCAGTGCAATGGCCTCTGTGATACGGACACGAAGATCCTCAATGGTAGGTGGTAATTGTGGCTGATACACTTGTAGTTTTATAAAATCCCACAGAAAAAAATCACAAGGAGTGGGGTCGGGGGAACGTGGAGGCCAATGCAAACATTCTAAATCTTCACGGCCAGCACGTCCAATCCAACTCCTTGGAAGTCGGGTATTCAGTTAGTTTCTGACATCTAAGTGGTAATAGGGTGGTACCCCATCCTACTGAAAAATGAGACCTTCGATGTCCTGTTCCAATTGTGGAAGAAGCCATAACTGTAACATGTCTAGGCACGAATTACCTGTGACTGTCGCCTCGACAAAAAAGAAAGGGACATACAACTTTTCACGGCTTATAGCACAGGCTGGGATATATGAATATCTAGGATACAAAATGCCCTCTTGACTTCGTTTGCAGACATTTTTCTGTTATATCGTCTCCTAGCAACGAAATTAATTAATATGCGACAGGTTCACCAACATAACAAAACATATTTGAGTTTCCCTTTCCATTGATACCAATATCATGTTTCTAAGTGTCTCCTAACGATAGTTATTCAAGTTTGTAATCGGAAAGTTCATTTATAGTAACGCTGTATATTAATGTCTATCATCTGATATCTCCTTCTGCCCCGAACTCTTTTACCGCTCACCATTCCTTCTAGTGCATTCTTCAGTAGACAGTTTCTTCTAAGCCAGTGACTCAACCAATTCCTTTTCCTCTTCCTAATCAGTTCTTCCTTCACACACTCTTTCCATCCTGCTCTGTTGTTTTAAACTCTCTAACAGCGATTTTCTCATTTACTACTTTTCTCTAGAGAGACTGTATTTTCTTTGCGATGCACCATTATTTCGACTCATCTTGAAAAACAGAAATTACAAACTAAAACAAAAACGTTTGAAACAGTAGATGGAACCGCACACACAAGCACAAGCCCGCGGAAACTCTATTAATAAGTAACTAATAATAGAGGAGACTTAGGTTCGATGCCTTCATACCAGTTAACCACATAAAACCGTTTCGCAAGCAGCCCGATCCGGGCGTGCAGTGACGTCAAATTGCGAAAATCTTGTGCAATATTATAAATAAATCTATAGAAAGATAAAATTAATCAAGTATGCAGAAACAAAAAAAAAAAATGTAATTTTTTCTTGGAGTTTTATGACTTTCAAACCATCTTACCACATCCCAGATATACTTATGTAAGTAAATCATTACACGTAGGTATGTTTAGAATCAATTACTGCTGAAATTACATCACATTAAAGTACGTTATTATATGAGCACTCTAAACATTGGTATTCTTTATGAGTAATCCCTTCAAGTTTTATTGTTAGCACAGTGCTAACTCTTTTACTGAAAGGTGGTTTCTAATTCCAGTTTTTACAATATTCATGCAACTAAATTCTAGCTCATAATTTACAGTATACGATGGAATTATATAATCAATTAGAAGAAATTTTTCACTTCACTTACATGAAATGCACCAACTCTTTGAAATCCATTCCTGAACATCTATTGTTCAATACCTTTTTGTACATTGCCCATGCCATTAGCAATTCATTAAAATTCAAATCAATTCAAACATATCTCTGATTTTATTTTCTCCATTACCATCTTCGTTTCTTAAGTGAAATGTGGTTGTCGCATTTTTGCACATTTACATTGAAAGTTTGTTGCATTTTTAGAAGTCGAGTAGCAAAATGCGACACATGGGACTGTGGCTTAAACTCTGTTGCGAAGCCCAGTGCTGTTCAGTGCGGAAGCAGCCCATGGGCTGGGCAGTTGTGCAGGTCTCTGCATGTGGATAGCAAAATGATCCCTTTTCAGCCGTTGTAACTGGTTTTAGAAACCGAATTTCATTTCCTACAGTAGTTTCCAAATTCATTATGTTGCAGGGTGGCCACCGATCACATACACTAACTGAAATTTCATGAGAAAATTTCTTATCCATAAGGACTGGAACAAGCGTTCATCTCATTCCATAACGCGAATTCAGGCATGATATCTTAGACCTCGACGCTACGGCGCGGAAAATAAATCTAGATAGATTTTTTTATTGCAATTCTTTTCTTGAAATATTCATCTGGAATAAAGGATATTACGTTTTCCAGTAAATAGAAATGACATCAGATCTTCGGCAGATAGCTCTGTGAGAATGAACGAGATTGCGAGTTATATTATTTTATAGAAATGAAACTGGACTCAGTACATTACCTTTTCTCTTATTGCTCCATTATTCCCTTATGATTCTTCTTCACTCAGAATAGTTTCTGTAGTTCAAAATATTGTGTCTCACCCCACGTGTTTCTCTAAAGTGTAAAAAAAAAAAAAAGGTAAAGGTATCCCAGTAACATGTCATGAAGGCACTTGGGGGGGGGGCATGGAGGTAGAGCCCCATGCCTTCCATGACCTCGGCACTAGAATGAGGTGGTGTGGTCGGCACCACGCTCTGATTGCCTTTTACCCCCGGCAAAGACCCGATACTCAATTTTATAGGAGGCTGAGTGAACCTCGGGGCCGTTTTGAAAGTTTGGCAACGAGAAAAAATCCTGTCACCACCTGGGATCGAACCCCGGTCCTTCCAGTCCGTAGCCAGCTGCTCTATCAACTGAGCTACACATTAAAACAATTCTCGAAATTTGTTTCATTTCGCTGCTTACGTGGTGGGCTATATACTTTTCCATTATTCCAAGTGTTGTAAGTATTTTCTCTTTCAAACATTCATTCAAGTTGTGTTCTTCTGTCTATTGACAGGTACACGACTTATAGATAACGGCTGGAGAGATCATAGTGTTAACCACACGATAACTCCATTCTGGTTGGATGATCGTCCACCTCTGCTTCGGCATGTGAACGTGAGGCCAGCAGCCGGCTGGTCGGTCTGGGCCCTTCAAGGGCTGTGGCGCCACGAATTTATTTTTTTTAACGACTTAAAGAGTTTAACTTATTTTCAATGCATCATATTCTCTTAAGGATTCACAAAATGCTTTTCTTTTGTGAAAATACTTTTAGAACTCAATATTAAAAAGAACAAGAAAGGCACGCGCTTTGTTCAACTTATTATTTGAAGTACATAACCATAGCAAAACGTAAACTCTCCTTTTATTCATCGTTTCGACATAACGGAAGAACTTCTTTTAAACACAAGAGACATACATAGGTAAGGCTGAAATCTTGTTATTAATTTGAGCGTGAATTCCTAACACTCCTGGCGATAGAGACGCGACTTAAAGGAGCAAGCAGTATATAATGGGAAGAAATAGAGCCTTCCCCTCCGTTACCAATGAGGGCTCGCGGCCCACAGTGTCCCAGTCGTGATGTTCGTGTCAGTTAAGAAGGAGTTCGGAACTCGCGGATAGCTAATTAAAGTACGCATAAAACGCTTTTGGAAGGAAAATTTAAACATCATCATTATTGTTATTATATGCGGTCCCTCCTTAACTCGATAGTTTGGCTTATCCAAAGAATGAGAAGATCTTCTGGTGGGAGAAAGAGAGAAATAGCCGAAATGTTTTAAGAGAAGAGCGTGCCCTCTTTTAGGTTTCCCACGATAATTTTAGTGAGAATACGTCCATCACTTCTGGCCGAAGCACTAGCCTTCATATGGGACTGAGATAGTCTACTGTTTTGTTCTGTTATTAACCAAGTTTCTGCAGGCATTGGAAATCGATATTCTTAACCTGGTTGTACTCTGTCAATTGACATCTTTTCACGATATATTGTAGTTCTATCATTAGACTGCTATTATATTTTAGTTAAAAAGTTTTTGTATGTGGCAAACTTTTGAAAACAGGTGCAATATTAAGCATTCTGTTGATGGAATAAGGATCGTTTAATAACCGAGGTACTCAATCTTCTCGACAGCGCCCACGATACTTGCAGACGCGAGATGAATTTGACTTAAGACGTACCTCTGAGAATACCAAAGCGCAACTGCAGATCAAAACAAGATATGAAGCAGAGATTACGTATCAACAGGATGTTCTGGTTGGTAAGTTGTATTACATATACTAGTTCTTCCAATGGATCTGGAGGTGTAACACTTTACTTATCCTGATGCCATGTGTTCTGCCGAACAAGTCAGATTCCATTAGCCAACGAAGTAGCTAGATACAAATCTGGCTTTCATGCATAGCTCTCTGTAAAGCTGACTTGAAAAATTTCAATGGAAAAATTGTTCAATGGCCAGGTACTGAACCCGGGACCTTTGGTTAAGCGTGCCAACGCTCTACCGACTGAGATACCCAGGAACTGTATCAGACCCCGGCTCAACTATTAGGTACCCTTATATCCACATACGTCAATTGGGTTGACAGAAAGACAGAGCCCACCGTTTAATGAACTTAACACGTTTTGGGATCACACTCTAAAATTACATTTGGCATTATATTAAGAAGTACAACAATGTTCATAATACAATTTGATTTCCCCCCTTCTTCATTTCTGAGACTATTTACGAACACTTAGTAATAAACGCAATTATACGCAGTTGTACAATAAATACAACTGCAAAGGCAACAATTTTCTCCTTAAGGAAAGAACGACACATACGGTATATGGAATTATAATACATAATGATTACGATTTAGTCATTAGTGGGATTAAGGAAAGTCTCAAATGGAACTTACACGATCTGTGATTACGATCAAACTTTTAAAATCAACTTATTCCTTATAATCTCATCATTAGACATCCATTCCCTTGAAAAAATGAAACGATCTAAGGAAGTTGAGTATAATGACATAGTACTCACTACCGTTTCTGTTACTTTACATAAACAGGTGAACCTTTTTAAATCTATGCCAGCCATACTTATTCTTATTCAGTTCAATTCAATTCAATTTATTAAGTCATTAAACATACAGTGATAGGCTTCGTCACAAATACTGAAGGGGAAAAAACATACATTTCAATATATATATTTCAAAACTGTAAAGTTTAATTAGAATGAAAAACAAAACATTTTGAAAGTGTAAAAATTACGGAAAACACATCACTCTTACTGTATTATTTGTGACTAAATGTAAATAACTATATTTATTTAAAAAATAATTTCATATGAATTTATGTTAAGAAACTCATCTACAGAGTAGAAGGGATTAATTAAAAGCCAATTACAAAATCTAGTTTTGAAACTATTGTTTGGTAACTTATAATATTGACTGGGAAGCTTATTTTATAATTTCATCCACATGACAGAAAAATTTGTATTATTTTTATGTAATCTACAGTATGGAATATTAATATTAATTTGTTCATTATTTCTAATGTCATGAGTAATTGTCTATATTATGTCGAGTGTAAAGGACTAGGTCGTACCCCATATATATAAATTTATGAATGTTAATATCTGTGATTGTTTGAAAAGTGGCCGACAATGTTCAAGATAGCTTGATTGTCATAGAAATCTAATGGCTTTCTTTTGCAAAAATTAAGACACTTCCAATTTTGTTACCATTTCTCCAGAGAATTAAGACATACCGGATTATCAACTGAAAGAACGAAAAGTAGGCACATCTTAAATAATTTTAAGAAACGCAAGTCACTAATTTTTTAAATAAATATATAACTCTTGATAAGTTTTGTGCATATATATTCGATCTGTTTTTACCATGTTTAATGGAGTTTATAAAAGTCCTAGAAATTTGGTATAGTTTTGTATGTTGATCTTTTTTAGGCTAAACGTTATGTTGATAGTCTTTTCTTGATTAAGCAAAAAACCATTAGATTCAAACCATAATGCCATCTGTGATAGAATATCATTGGTTACAGCATGTAATTTCATTCAGAATAGAGCTAGAACATAAGAATGTATTGTCATCAGCATACATAATTATTGTTATAGCTTTAATGAATTTGGGAAGGTCATTCAGAGAAAGGAACACATTATTCAAGTATTTATAACCACCAAGAAAATGATGTAACGGTACCAATAATTTTGAAATAAAACTTGTTTTTACTGTGTGTTTTAATCTTTATATTACATATGTTGTGTTACATAACAATATTTGTTTGTTATTTCAAAGTTTTCAAACAAATACATACATCAAAAGCTTATGCTCAAGATTGTAAACTTCCTTACAAGTATAGTGTTACTCCTTTCACATTTTAGAAGTAAAGTGTGCGGATATAAAATATTGCCAGTTCTGATTTAATTCATACTGATAATTACTTTTTCAGACATAAAAATAATAATATTAGTGATACAATAACAATACGATATATGGTAATACCACAGGCTAGTACAGGCATGTCAATTGATGCCCCTAGGAGCAAGCGCGCGCTTTAGAGCCCAGGAGAGTCTGAGCGCTTTACAGCGGAAAGAAAAGAGACAGACGAAAGAGGTGGTATATGCCGCTTGGTCGAGCTATATTCAGGGATGGCCAGCACTGATTCAATAGATAAAGGGAAGAGAACTTATTAAAACTGTATCCATGTCAATTTTTAGATTTCCCTGAGAAGTAAAAGTGCATTATAAGAATGTAAGTTTTAATTTTAATGCTCATTTTTCACAAGTTTGATTTGTTTATTCAAAAGAAATATTTCCTCAACTTCTCGTTTAGAAAAGTGAAATTTTCAGATATAGGCCTATTTATTTAGTAGCCTTACAGAATCTTTTCGTAAATCTAATATACCGTATATACACATATTACGTATATATACGTATTACTGAAGATAGTGTATTGAAAATTTTGAAAATATTCGCATGGAAATTGTTTGTAAGGAAATGAATTAACAAAGCAACTACTGTTACATCATAAGCAAAAGATACGTGCCCATGTGTTGTAAAATGTCAGTTCTATAGCTTCAGTAGATTTCGAGAAAATAATTTAATATTATGATGATAGGAAGTTGCTCACAAATATCACCTTAAAAGCATAATGCGATAAGAGTTTTGTTATGTAATATTAGTTACACTTAAAACAGATACAGTACCTAGGTACCTTTGTTTTTTACTGTAATATTGTTTTGATTAGTTTATTGATTACTTTTGTAAGGCTAAAGATAACATCAACATAAATTCCAATTTATCATGTCATACTCAATCTCTTTTTCATTGGAATATCACTTTCTTTATGAATGATGTGTTTCATCCACTTAATACAGTATAATAGTATACTACTATGGAATTTAAGTGAATATTCCTTCTTAACTCTCTATTATGTTATTAAGATTTAAAACACAAGTGCAATATTAAGAAATCAGTGTTAGTACTTTTGTTTTACAGACAATATAGATAATATTGAACAGGAAGAAGCCATATAAAAATAACGACATAAAATTTCACGTTCCGTTTGAAGTTTGTGCACCACTGTTTTCTTAATCCAACAGGTTGCTTATTCATATAGGCCTACACAATCCTTCCTCTTTCCATACTTAACGCTTGCTGCCCGCGCACGACGTCAAGGTCAGAAAAATGCGCTTGCTTTGACATCACTGGTCTAGTATATACAGTAACGAAGCTTGAGTTGTTGAGCGTACTAGGAACAATAGACTGTGGCGGTACTATTTCGCATTGTCTGTGATGAGGCGATAGTAGCGATCCTAGAGGTTAGTAACTATCTATGGATGCATATTCTCTACGTATTGAGCTTCGTGACTATATATACTAGACTGTGGTAATACAGTTATAATTTCGCGTTTAACGCAGAGGAGAGTAGTTTGACATAACTCGAACTGGTATATGGTAGAATGTAATATAACACGATGGAAATAGTCCGATATAACGCAAATTAGTCTAATATATCACAGATCGGAATGTAACACGATGGAAAGTAGTCCGATATAACGAGAACTGATATGACGTAGATTGGAATATAACGTAGTGGAAAGAAGTCCGATATAACGCGAACTGATACAGTATATCGCAGATCGGAATATAACAATGGAAAATAACGCGAAATGTTATGTCGCAGATTGGAATATAACTTAGTAGAAAGCAGTCCGATATAACACGAACTGGTATGTTGTAAATTGCAATATAACTCGATGGAATTCACGCCTGTAGAGTAACGTTAGCGTATCTGGCCGTGAAACCAGGTAGCTCGGTTCGAATCCCGGTCAGGGCAAGTTACCTGGTTGAGGTTTTTTCCGGGGTTTTCACTCAACTCATTATGAGGAAATGCTGGGCAACTATCGGTGCTGGACCACGAATTCATTTCACCGGTATTATCACCTTCACTTGATTCAGACGTTAAATAACCTGAGATGTTGATACAGCGTAGTAAAATAACCCAATAAAAACACGTGGAAAGTAGTTCCATATAAGGCCAAGTGTTAAGTCGCATATTGGAATATAACGTAGCGGATAGCAGTCTTATATAACTCGAAATGATATCTTGCAGACTGGAATATAACAGAATGGAAAGCAGTCCGATATAACGCGAACTGTTATGTCGCAAATTGGAAAAGAACGTAGTGGAACAGCAAGAAGATATAACGCGAACTGATATATCGCAGATTGGAATATAGCACGATGGAAAGTAGTCCGATATAATGCGAACTGTTATGTCGCAAATTGGAAAAGAACGTAGTGGAACAGCAATAAGATATAACGCGAACTGATATATCGCAGATTGGAATATAGCACGATGGAAAGTAGTCCGATATAATGCGAACTGTTATATCGCAAATTGGAAAAGAACGTAGTGGAAAAGCAATCCAATATAACGCGAACTGATATATCGCAGATTGGAATATAAAACGATGGAAAGTAGTCCGATATAGCTAATGCGAACTGTTATATCGCAGATTGGAAAAGAACGTAGTGGAAATGCAATCCGATATAACGCGAACTGATATATCGCAGATTGGAATACAGCACGATGGAAAGTAGTCCGATATAATGCGAACTGTTATATCGCAAATTGGAAAAGAACGTAGTGGAAAAGCAATCCAATATAACGCGAACTGATATATCGCAGATTGGAATATAGCACGATGGAAAGTAGTCCGATATAGCTAATGCGAACTGTTATATCGCAGATTGGAAAAGAACGTAGTGGAAATGCAATCCGATATAACGCGAACTGATATATCGCAGATTGGAATACAGCACGATGGAAAGTAGTCAGATATAATGCGAACTGTTATATCGCAAATTGGAAAAGAACGTAGTGGAAAAGCAATCCAATATAACGCGAGCTGATATATCGCAGATTGGAATATAGAACGATGGAAAGTAGTCCGATATAATGCGAACTGTTATATCGCAGATTGGAAAAAAAACGTAGTGGAAATGCAATCCGATATAACGCGAACTGGTATATGGCAGATTGGAATACAGCACGATGGAAAGTAGTCCGATATAATGCGAACTGTTATATCGCAAATTGGAAAAGAACGTAGTGGAAAAGCAATCCAATATAACGCGAACTGATATATCGCAGATTGGAATATAGCACGATGGAAAGTAGTCCGATATAATGCGAACTGTTATATCGCAAATTGGAAAAGAACGTAGTGGAAAAGAAATCCAATATAACGCGAACTGATATATCGCAGATTGGAATACAGCACGATGGAAAGTAGTCCGATATAATGCGAACTGTTATATCGCAAATTGGAAAGGAACGTAGTGGAAAAGCAATCCGATATAACGCGAACTGTTATATCGCAGATTGGAATATAGCACGATGGAAAGTAGTCCGATATAATGCGAACTGTTATATCGCAAATTGGAAAAGAACGTAGTGGAAAAGCAATCCGATATAACGCGAACTGATATATCGCAGATTGGAATATAAAACGATGGAAAGTAGTCCGATATAATGCGAACTGTTATATCGCAAATTGGAAAAGAACGTAGTGGAAAAGCAATCCGATATAACGCGAACTGATATATCGCAGATTGGAATATAGCACGAAGGAAAGTAGTCCGATATAATGCGAACTGTTATATCGCAAATTGGAAAAGAACGTAGTGGAAAACCAATCCGATATAACGCGAACTGATATATCGCAGATTGGAATATAGCACGATGGAAAGTAGTCCGATATAATGCGAACTGTTATATCGCAAATTGGAAAAGAACGTAGTGGAAAAGCAATCCGATATAACGCGAACTGATATATCGCAGATTGGAATACAGCACGATGGAAAGTAGTCCGATATAATGCGAACTGTTATATCGCAAATTGGAAAAGAACGTAGTGGAAAAGCAATCCGATATAGCTAATGCTAAATGTTATATGCTTATATCACAGATTGTCCACCGCTGTGGAGTAAGGGTTAGCACGTCTGACCGTGAAACGAGCAGACCCGAGAGTTGAAGTCCTGTTTGGTCAAGTTGCCTGATTGAGGTTTTTCGAGGTTTTTTCTCAACTAATAGAATCACAATTGCTCTGTGACTTTCTTCGTTGGACTCATTCCACTATCGTAGTTACATTTTCCCTCTTTCATATTCATATGTTTCGGCTTGCTCCGATGTACTGTAGAGTCGGCTGCGGGCTGTCGCCGGACTTGGACCCCTTCAATATGTGATCATCATTGTTGGTGGTAGCGCTACGCACCGTGGGCTCTCCACCGAGATCATGGAAACTCGTGGGACCGGGGTAGAAGGATCGCAGTGAGGCCTACTCGGAATGGTACAGGGATCATGTAGGCAGGGCCCTTAGTTAATGCACAACATTCCGTCTCGGGTAGTACAATGCATCCACTCGAGAGACCTGCGTGCGAGGACAGTCCTAGTCTGTGTCCTCTCCTAAAAGTTGGAATAATAGAATAGATTCACATATTGGAATATAACGTAATGGAGATCAATCCGACATAACGCGAACTGATGTATCGCGGATTACATTATAGCACGATGGAAACTATGTCCCTCCAGAAACAATGTCATTCTCAGTCAATATCACTTTGGTGAATTTTCTTCGATTCCTTGGTCAGATTTTTTTTTTCGTTGTGTAATCGTGCTGTATAAAATGTAGAAGATTGCAGCCACATTTGTAAATTTTACTTTTATACATACAATAAATTAGTTCTTCATATTAACGGTTCATGGGAGCCAAGTGTGTAACTTTTAAGTTTTATATTTTTTTATTTGAATGTTCAATGGCCTAAAATTATATGTACTAATGCATTGCGTTATTATACCGGGTCATAATTTTGTTTTTACTAACATTTCTAATATAACCTCGCTATACATTTGAATTAACGGTTGAGAACCGCAAACACTATGTTATCCCCTTCCACGACCGGAGTTTGATGATACTAGTGTAAAATACAAACAAATCACTTTACTAGGAATAAGGGGGGAAGAAAACTAATGCATCCATTTATGTAAATTAGAAACTATTACGATTTTCAGTTTGATAATTTTCGTTAGGTTTTTATTTACTCAAAATACAGTACAATATTAACAATAAGTGTTTTTACTCAATAACTGAACTATCCAGTAGTCATTATGCAATGTATAATACACTGACTACAGCACATTATCATACAATATGGAGAGTGAATTTAAATTGGAAAATAATCAAAATCTGAATATTTAAACAAATTGTTGAAAATGATAGCCGTTCATTTCTATACGGGCTTCATTTGTTTTGTGTGCATATTATCGAAAACGTTTTTAAGCATAACTTTTGAAATGAATGTATTATTTCTGGAATGTAATTTTTTAATTCTTCTATTGTTGTAGGATGTTTAACAAACACAACTGTTTTACAGTAACCTCAAAAAAAATAATGCAAACCATCAGTCGACACAGGGGGGCCATAATCCTGTGCCTGTTGAAATAATAATTCTGTACCTACTCTATAATAGAGTACCTTACTTACGTATTGTAATCACTTCACTTCTGCCCTATTCGCACAGATAAATTTACTCAGATTGCTGTCTAATTTTCGTCCAAGTTCTTATGTCGCAGGGTCGTAGAAAGGGGGAAATCACATGACAGTTTCTTAACGAAGCCCTTTTATTTATATTATTTTAAACAGTTGTATAATATTACGCAGACATCCAATTCCTAACAGCAAATGCTTTCAGAAAAGAGCTGACAGCCCAGCCACTAGCCTTTACAGAGGTATCAGTAGAAACACGTGTGGGAAACCGGGAAGTGACATAAAAAAACGGACGCTGTACCTGTGCGAAAATATGATTCAATAATGAATGCACTTTATTCACTAGAAAATACGACCATATTTTTGGAACGTACTATATTCACTCACTCAATACTGTATACTGTGACCGTAAGACGACTTTGACTGCATATGTGGCTTTTGGTGGAAGTTCACTAGTAGAAGGGGTTGGAGTGGAATACATTCAAAAACTCAGGTAGAACAAAAATTGAAGTAAAAATAAAATGATGTCCTTGTACATCCTCCGCGTCCCCTCACTCCTTGGTTCACCACTTACAGATCACCTTCCGATATACCTCGCAAAGCGATAAAGCATGATCACGTCCTTCTACAGCCTCATTATATTGGTCTATTATTGTTTCTTACTTGGTTATTTAACAACGCTTCATAGACTAGTACGATATCTAGCGCCGATGGAATTTATGACAGTGAGATGGCATTCGGCGAGATGAGGTCGAGATTTTTGCAGAGAATTACCTCATATTCGCCTTACATTTAGGAAAACCTCGAAAGAATCCAACCAGATAATTAGTCCAAGCGGAATTCGATTTCATTATCGAATGTGTATTATTATTATTATTATTATTATTAATATTATTATTATTATTACTACTACTACTACTTTAGTAGGTTATTTTACGACGCTTTATCAACATATTAGGTTATTTAGCGTCTGAATGAGATGAAGGTGATAATGCCGGTGAAATGAGTCCGGGGTCCAGCACCGAAAGTTACCCAGCATTTCCTCGTATTGGGTTGAGGGAAAACCCTGGAAGAAATCCCAACCAGGTAACTTACCCCGACCGGTAATCGAAACCAGGCCACCTGGTTTCGCGCCCAGACGCGCTAGCCGTTACTCCACAGGTGTGGACTATTATTATTATTATTATTATTATTATTATTGTTATTATTATTATTATTATTAATATTATTATTGCTGTTTCATTATTTTAAAATGTTACCATATCCTCCAACACTGTTGCCCAATGCAGATAGTACTAGTTATAATAATAACAACCTCATGTTTGAGGAAACATCAGGTTTCATTTGGTTCACGTGCAAGCTGAAATTAATTGGACTTTTTTCACATTGATGATGCTAGTGGCAGTACCCCAAATAAGAGATGAATTCGGATGAGCTACAATTTTGTTATCGCGCTTCCCTCATGGGAAAGCTGTGCTGAGCGGGTCAAGTTCCTAGAACCGAAGCTCGTGCCCCCCTGCGGCGTGGCCGGCTCACGAGGCGCTGCGCTGTACCTTGATCCAAATAAGCGGCAGCAACGCACGCCAGCAGACATGACTCCGAACACACATCCATTAAATCCGAATATTTTGCTAAACTAGGCCGATTTTTTCCTCTCTTTCACGAGGTATTAAGCTCTTCTTTTTTAACTTGTACCAAACACTCAGGAATTATACGATTTGGGAGTATAATCAGTAAGAGCCCTGCCTTCAGTCATTTTGGATACAAGTTAGGTATAAGTCGAGCATTTCTAACCTCGCTGTGTACGAGAGCCCTGTCGATCAAAACAGTGCAAGCAGCAGCGAATCAGTCTCCTCGGTACTGCTCTGGGTGTTTACATCCTGCTTCTCTGTGTGTACGTTGTGAACAGTAGGTACGATATATTTTACAGTAGTCATGCGACATATTCATGGATGGGGAACTCGTGCTCACAAAGTGCTAAAAAAAACCTTGAAAGTGAGAAAGACAGACGGAGCCAGCCGCAGCAGTTACAAGTTGTTTGTACAGGGACATCATTTTATTTTTACTAACATTTTTAATATTAACTTGGCTATATCTCTGGATCAACGCCGTTTGCTACCCCCTTCCACGACTAGAGTTCGATGATACTGGCGTAATATACAAACAAATCACTTTACTAGGTATAGGAGGGAAGAAAAGTAGTTCATCCATTTACGTAAACTAGGAAATATAGCGCTTTTGAATTTGATCATTTTCATTAGGTTTTTGTTTAATCAAAATACAGTACAGTATTAACAATGAGAGTTTTTACTCACGAACTGAGCTGTCCATGTGGACGTATTTTTTATGCAGTGTACGTTAGGCCTATACTGTCTACAGCACATTAGCGTACAATATAGATAATGAAGTTAAATTGAAAAATAATCATAATATGGATATTTAAACATTTTTTAAAATGGTGGCCGTTCATTTCGATACAGGCTTCAGTTCTAATATGCATATTTATCGCACTATAGACTATTTGTACCTAATCCCAATTACTAGTTTCGTCCTTCGTACTAGTAACTCATGTTGAAATAATTCTGTACCTACTCTATAAAAGAGTACCTTACGTACTGTATATTCAGTCTTCACTTCTGCCCGATCCGAAAAGATAAAATCATTCAGACATACTATCTACTGTCCGTCCAAGTGGTTATGTCGTAGGGTCGTAGAAAGGGAGGAAATCACGTGACAGTTAATTACTTAACGAGGCCCTTTTATTTAAGTTATTTTAAACAGTTGTATAATATTACGTAGACGTCCAATTCCTAACAGAAATTAATGTTCTCAGAAAAGAGCTAAGACAGCCCAGCCACTAGAAGGCGAATAAAATCTGGTGGGGGAAACAGAGATACGACGTAGGCAAATGGACGACAGTACCTGTACGAAAATGATTCAATATTGAAAGCTCTTTCGTCACTGGAAAACGCGAACATATTTTTGGAACGTACTGTTTACTATGACCTTAAGGCTACTATGACTATATGCGGTCTTGGATCTGTGTGGAGGACGGTTGAACTTCATTAGTAGAAGGGGTGGGAGTGAAGTACATTCAAAAACTCAGGTACAACAAAAATTGAACTATAAATAAAATGATGTCCCTGTAGTTTCGCTGCAAAAACAGTTCACTGCCACGATGTGCTCTAGCGGCTCATGCAGGTGGTCGTGATATCTACTCCATGATTTGAATTTCAGAATGACGCATGGTACAATAATTACAGTAATTTTAGACAGACTGTACCTAAACACACATAATAAAATTATATTATTTCCTAGCTTTGTAAATTAGTTTAGTACTGGAGATACAAACTGAATACAACCTTTTCAATATACAACAAATAAAGTTGCAATACTTATTTATTATTCACTATTTGTTAACAGTTCTTATACTCGTATGTCTAATTTTAAACATAGAAAGCGAGAATTCAAGTCTTTATTTATTAAAGAGTATTCCTCTGTTCTCAGAAAGGTAAGTCTGTATTCGCAAACAATTACAAATTCAAGGAAGTAATTTTTTACATGTCACGGGAAATGAAATAAACTTACTTCTGTGCTCTTTCCGTATATTGACAGCTTTTACACTTCTTTCTTGTATTAAACTCTACCTCAAGCACATAATGTGGAAGTAAAGAATATATTTGGAAATTCTGACTTAGGCAGCTTTACGAATAGTTCCATTCCTGATTTCGCTGGAATCTGAGTGGCGTGCTATTCTGTAGATTTATAAACTTAAGCTATAAACTTTCAGGATTTTCTATCGGCTGTAGCTAAAAGAATTTCAGAAAAATCTCGATTCCTTGTCAATTGTCACTGTTTCTCCAAACTTACCAGTGGATCTAATGTAGAGCCTGAAGTAGGATATTATATTTGATAAGAAGACTTTCTTATCACTCTTCAAGATAGTTTATAGTTAAAAAAGTGAAGTCTATATTTTACATGATACTGCCACATTTCAAATTTATCCATAAGTGCTCTTAGCTAGTCGATCATAATGTCGTGCAATTCTGTAACTCCCACGCACAATGTGCTAACGATATTTGATATCAGTCTCACCTTGTTGATATCCCATTTTTAACTTTAGCTGTTCTAAATTAGGTCTAAAATCTTCACTGTGTTTATTTGTAACATAAAATATCATGCGTAAGAAAGTGTAACGGAACATAATACAAACTTTACCTCCCTTCTAAATAAAAAATCTTTCTCTTTCGCTTCATCACTAAAGGGTAATGATCTGGTGATTATTTTGCTTTTCACTCAAAACGAGCCGCTACTTACTGCAGGCGCGAGCAAACTTGTGTCTTACAATACCGCATACAGACACTACAAATAGTACAGAGTTCGTTCTACCTGACTGCGGTAGTGTTGACACTTTGAGAGCACGAGTTGCCCACCCATGGACATATTATTTTTAAGACCTAGTAAGAATAAACTATTTATTTTAAGTCAAACAAATATTTTTATAATAAATATATTGCAGTTACATAGTGTAGACGTCGTACAAGTTGGAATTATTAGTTGAAAAGACATACATCTCATTAAACAAAACTATATCTTCTACGAACTTTGTGTGCGTCTATGCATTACAATGAATTATCATAAACATTTTAAGATTCCCTTATACGAGCTGCCATATTTTCATAGTAGGGCAGTAAGTGATATCTATGTAATGTTGTTGCAAAAAAAAGTTTTATTTCTGTATATTTTTCCATGAATTCTTGAAAGTGGCTACTTTTGATCTTTTCAAATGGAATATCCGCCAATACCAACATTTTATACAAGTCATTGTAAAATTCAGACCGATTAGTGGGAAAGTCGGAAGTGGAAGGCACGTTTTCATGCTTTGTTGACAATTCTTTCATGCGTGTCACATGTGTTTTCGTGTTGCAATGTTTCTCTATAAAATTCCGTTTGTTGGTTTTTATTTCTATGTTGCATACCTTACAGACAATGTCTTCTTCTTTCTGCATGAAATACTCGTTACCAAATTCTTCTATCAGAGCACTGATCGTCAAACGCCTACCTTTGGTTTGTTTTGGCTTGTTGACCGCGTACTTCATTCACTCAACAGCAGAACGCAACTGTGCAGATGAGGGGTGGTGCCACTGAGCTGTACTCTATATACACGTACACTACTGCGGGTTGCTTGGAGCGTTTAGGTGTCCAAAGGCACGGCTCTAATAATCAGACTTAATAGCTGATGATCAAGTAGCAACTATTTGGGGCGAAATTGTTTGCTAATTCAAATTTTGCTCAAAACTCACATAAAAGAAGGAATATTTTGAATTCAATGCAGAATAAGAATACACGAATTAATTAATTGAACACCCCCGGAATAAGGCTATAAGAATCAAAATCAAATTTACCAGCCTGATAAGCCCCAGAGCCCGGAGCCCTAATTTCGTGAGAAATTCAGTTTGTTGTTGAGATATGAATGGATAAACGAATATTATACTTAGTCTTTCACACCACCCATATCAACCTTTTTTCTCGAAAACTATGTAATACTAGTTGTTCATAAAAAATTTGATAACCAACACCTATGTAAAGAATCGATTGGTGGTAGTACCATTTCCCGTAAGAAACCGGAAGTAGCGCTACCTGTGGTCAGCTTCGAAATTTCAAATGAGAACATGAGTTATTGACGGTACCATTGGAAACTGTTTTTTAAAAAGAAACAACTTCTACTGAAACTTTTTTTCGCTAACTTTTATTGTTTACTCACAAAGCAACAAAAAATGGTATCTTCTGAGAAATAATGTATGTTGTTTATGTACGTACACTCTTCATAGTAAGTGTTCAAAATTTAAGCCACCCTGTGCTAAACAATGTTCTGATCACCTTCTAACATCCGTGATTGCACTTCAGCACAGCTGAGAGACCCACAAGCGTCTCTAATTCTTTGTTTCATGTCTTCTCTAGTTGTACGCACCTGGTAGAACATGTATTTAATTCTCTCCCACAAGAAGAAATCATTTGGAGCGAAGTCAGGATATCGGGCTGGCCAAGCTACTGGTCCTCCTCGTCCAATCTATCGTAGGGGAAATAACTGGTTAATAACTCGTCGAGTCCTACGTGAAAAGTGAGCCATACAGCCGTCCTGCTGATGCCACATCATTAACAGAAACGCAAGGGGAACATCATGAAGCAACTGGTGCATAATGTTTCGGAGGAAGCGTGCGTTCTACCATTCAAGTTCTCCTCAAAAAAGTATGGTCCTGTGACTCGGTGTCTGAGGAGGCCACACCATGTGTTGAGGCTCCGCACGTGCTGGTAATCCACTTCATGTAGCCAGTGTGGATTAACCAGAGACCAGTAATGGGCATTGTAGAGATTCACCTGACCATTACTCTTGAAAGTTGCCTCAACAGTGCACAGAATTCTGAGCTCGAAATCACAGTCCGTGTTTAGAAACCAGGTGCAGAAATCAACACGAGTCTGGAAGTCATTTCCCCCAAGTTCCTGATGGAGATGAATATGGTATGAATGAAATTTGTTGTATTTCAGTATTCTAAACACTATATTATGGTGCAATCCTGAGTCAAATGGCAAGCCTTCTTGTGGGGGAGAATTAAATACTATCCGGTATATGTCAGAATATAATTATGTGCTTATGGATGTCAATATTGGTGAATTAATTAATGAAAGGACATAAAAACGGATGAAAACTGAATGGACAAAAATAAAAGAATCAGAGTAGACATAATTTATAGGCGGATGAATGTATGAATAAATATAAAAGCTCTGATGAATTAACGGATTGGTAGATTAATGACAGAATACAGACACTCAGTGTTGGGTTCTGACGTCTTGTCAGCCCACTTGTGGTATGTGGGTGTAAAGGGAAAAATTGAGCCGGTGTTGGTTACAGTTCCTGGGTGGCTCAGTCGGTAGAGCGTTGGCACGCTCAGCGAAAGGTTCCGGATTCGATACTCGGCCCCGGAACAATTTTTCCCTTGAAATTATTCAATTAAGCTTCACAGGGAGCTATATCTTAAAGCCATATTTGTGGAATATAAACACATTAACGGTTTGACACATGAATAGAATGGTAGACGTGAAGACATGCCCATGGATTAAATGAATACGAATGAATGGATACAACGACGATGTATAATGTTGAACGAAGAAACAATCTGGCTAACATGCGTACATAAGAATAACCGGTTAAATGAATACAGCGACAAACTTACTGATAAACTGAAAACAGAATAACTGCAAACATAAGTATTAATGCACAGACATAAGAATAAAGGAAGGAATGAATAGAGTGGTACACATACAGATGATGAGATGAATGTTGCGATACACATACTGATTAATGGATGCATGAAAAAGGGACACATATGTAGATCAGGAATAACTAATGAATTAATATGCGGACATGTATAAGGATGAACGGAGGAATAAATAGACCGACGCTTATAGAACTAACAAATTAGACCTAAAGAATGCACTGACATACAGGATGTAAGAATAAGTGGAAGAATTACTAGACCGGAAAGATACACACACTGATGAATGAATAGCGACATACATAAGGGTTAAAAGAGAATGAATATACCGACATGATTGTATAAGGACGAACGGAGAAATAAATAGACCGAAATTCTAATGAATTATCGGATGATTGAAAAAGAGAACATAATATATTATATACTGATTTATAGATGCATGAATAATGTAGCACATTAACTGATTAAATGATGAATAAAAAGGGATACAAAGGAAGTCGAATTAATGTATGAATGAATGAGTACACTGACATCTACAATAATTTATAGATGAAAGAAGAAATAAAACGACCCGATGTATGAGCAAACCAAAGAATGGATAAATAAATAGACCGAAACATAGGTATTAACCGATAAGTGAACTGACCAGCCAATGTACAAGTTAACAGATAAGTGAATAGAACAGTATAATATACAGTGTGTATGTGTATGTGTGTGTGTGTGTGTGTGTGTATATATATATATATATATATATATATATATATATATATATACATATACCTATTTATGTACAGATTAATAGGTGAATGAATAGATAGACCTATGCTATTTTTACGGATTAGCCAATTAATTAATAAACTGACATACACACGAGTAACGGGCGAATGAATAAACCGAATTACGTTACGGGTTAACAGATTAATAAATAGTTACATTTTCATGTGAGTAAAAGAAAAATGAATGGATATACATCATGTAAACAGATAATCGAAGAAATGAATAAGTCACCATTTAGACAAAAGCACTTAATATCTGGATCAGGGATGCAGAGCGGGGAAAGAGAGGGGTGAAAGTATGAGAAAAGGATTTGTTTTCCGTTCACAATCCCCCCCGCCTTGAATTACGTATCTGTGACATTCCTCAAGCACACTGAATACATAATATACTTGTGACGTGTGCCACAATTGTAGCACAGGTTTGCATCCCTCATCTAGATGACGAGATGGTGCGTTAAGTTTAGAGGCGAATATGAATAAATGCATAGAGAAATGCAAACACACAAAGACGGATGAACAAGTATGTGGATATTTGGATGAATGGGGAGTCCTATACATTATACATGGGTAATCGTGTAATGTACTTACGGCGGAATAAGACAAAACAAATAAAAGACTAATGCGTTAATATAAGATAAATAGATGGATGAAAGAATGAATACCATATGTTTACAGACACTGCAACAGGCAGTTAGAAATATGAATAAATTTGCTTCCAGACAGACAGAGAAACAAACCGATAGAACGATAATTAGACCTAAATACACTTACATACATACATACATACATACATACATACATACATACATACATATAATGAGTGAAAGAGAAATAATCTTGGAGATTGAAAGAGACTATAGGGTACACGTAATTTTTTAGTAGGCTATTTTACGACGCTTTATCAACATCTTAGGTTATTTAGCGTCTGAATGAAACGAAGGTGATAATGCCGGTGAAATGAATCCGGGGTCCAATACCGATATACCTAGCATTTGCTCATATTGGTTTGAGGGAAAACCTCGGAAAAAATCTCAACCAGGTAACTTGTCCCGACCGGGAATCGAACCCGGGCCATCTGGTTTCGCGGCCAGACGCACTAACCGTTACTCCACAGATGAGAACTGTACACGTAAATGAATAGAAAATCTATATTACGTTTTGTTTTTAAATGTACGGTTAATTAGAAAATTAAGTTTGAATTTTCAGCAGTCCGGCAACTTCGTCGCTAAAATACTGTACTCGTACACAGATGAAAGAGGTCAACGAACTCTGCGAGTCTCCGCACGTAAGCTGTCAAGACGTTGCCACGTGTTCGCTTCGAACAATGATTTCAATTTAATTTTCTTTTAATTAAATTTACACGAAAACCGTGTACGCTATTGAAATACGCCAGAGGGATAAATTATTATTTACTAGATTTCCTATCGATTTGGGCAAAAATCACGATAGTTATCGAATAAGAGATTGTTAAACATTTGCGAAAACAACTTTTTTTCTGAAAAAAAACTATGAACTTTCCACCAATATTATATTAGTTTTTTGTTACATACTATTCGCTCTGGAAATCTGCAAGGCTATTTCACTTCCATCCTATATGTATGTTAGGATTCGGGGAACAAAAATTCGGTAAGGTCTTAAATAAAAGATTTTCAGAAATTGTGTGAGCTACAAAAGAAGAAATTTTTTACATAGAATATACTGTATTGTGAAGAAAGGATTTATAGTGCAGGTAATTATTTACTCGCAGATCTCTCTGCACAGTTTTTTTCTTGAACATTCCTGTCTGCTATCGAGGTTTATGACAGTAAAGTAGGCCTAAATGTTGTATTTCAGTGAGAGGAGACACTTTCTTCGTCTCTTTTGTCTAACATTACAAGATTTTGCGATCTGAATGACCGGTTAATCAGAAGTTAAAAGATTTCACATTGCTAATACGAACTTACAATTCAATTACATGCTACTTTGACATTTAGTATACAGACGTTTTGAACTTTACTTACCTCATCTGGCAAGACGCCCGGTAGAAAAAATAAAAAAAAGATTTGATAATTTATTACGATACGAAGAAGATGACATCCTGAATTTCAGCAGACATTTAATAAGAGAAATTGAGTACATTTCACTGTTGTAGTTCTCTACTTCAAAGATCATCTTAACGCTGTCTCATCAAGTCATTAACTCGCTTCAGCTGCAAGTAAAACTGACGCTGTAAATCATGTGCAGTATGTACGGACAGCATAGCCTACGTATCACATAATTATTTCGAAAACCACTTAGGCCCTACTTTGTGCTCGTCGGGCACTTTCCTTACACGTTAAAGTTCAGTTAGATAAGAAACAATTAAGTTTGAGAATTAACTTATTGATCAGTAGCCTATAAGTTAAATATTTGGGTTAAAAATGCAGCTGTGTACCATGAGCTGGATTTATAAGCAAATTAGCATTGTCCTTAGAAATGTAAAGCAACATTCGTTGACAAGGTTGTCTGAACGAAATAGGAACGAAATGAGTCTAAATTTTTCATCGAGATTGGAAACTTGGTCTGCTCAACTAGTTACGCTAGTCATACGGACTTGTTTCAGGACTTCAAAAATTGAAGGGTTGAAAGCAAAAACCGGATAAGTCCAAAATATTAACTTTTCAGAAAACGAAAAAAACTGTCCCTCACATACAATATTTTATATAAGTATCTCACATATATACCAACTTTCGTAAAAAAGTTTCACTGTTCCCTTTTATACGGTTTCTTGAAAAAAAAAAAAACATTTGGTCACATCCATTTTTTGTAGAAAATTTTATATGTACACACATTGATTGAGAAAAAGTAAATAAAATCATTTCATTCATATTGTTAACTGTATCAACATAGAAATAAATATTTTATAAAATTAAAAACTTAATGTTGGAATGATATCCTGAACAAGAAAAACAATATTGTTATGTTCATATTTTTCTCTTTCTAAATTTGTGTCCTTCGGCCTTTGAATTCTTGGCACGTCAGGTATATCAAGTTCGGAAAAATAATTATTCTAATAACAACACAATAACTATGCTCAATAAAAAAAATATTCGGAATGTGTATTATATGTGTATCTCGTGTTAAATTTTAGCGTACCTTGTTAACATGTTTCGGCCTGCTATTAGCCATCTTCAGAACTGGTTGTTGCTGGTCTTGGTGCCTACAGAGACCTCAACACAGACATGGAAATTCTACACATTCAACTAAAAAGCCAGAAACTACACGCACTAGAACAATACGAAATATACAGACACACAAAAACACATCCAAATGAAATTCTCAACAAACAACTCAATTTCAGAACACACACACTCTTTGACTCTGCATTACACTACACAAATAGGCCTACACCCTCCACAGGAAACAAAACAAAAGGTGCCAAGACCAGCAACAACCAGTTCAGAAGATAGCCAATAGCAGGCCGAATATTGTTAACCATGTACGGTAAAATTTAACACGAGAAAGACATATACCTAGGCCCTAATACATATTCCGAAGTGATATAGTGTTAAAAGTTGTGTAATCAAGATGTATAAACAAATTATTATAGCTGTTTTCAAACGTATTGGAATCAATTTGCCAACATGTTCTTCACCTATAACTTCTTATTTTGTCTTCCTTCTTTTCTTTCCTCTTCTTCTTTGGCCATTGCATATTTGGACCTGGTTGATTTTGATGATTATTCATTTGTAAATGGAAATATTTAATTAATAATAGCGAAAATAAAAACTAATAAGACAACACTACTGCCATCTTCATGATATTTTCCAACAAGAACCGGAAAAGTTTGTGACTTGTTCGTCTTTTGCTAGAAAGATGTTGGACTAATCCGTTTTTTTTTTTCAGAAAAGCTATATTTTGAAACACTCATTTCAATGATAAAAATCCGGTTTTTGTAGAATCTTGTTATGTCAATAGATGCCGCTTGATATGAAGTGGAGGGAAATGTAATATGCTCAAAATTTGAATGTTTGTACTTGTCCGGTTTTTGCTATCAATCCTTCAATTGAGTAAAAATAATACCATTAACTGAAATCTCCTGTAATAATTTGTCTGTTGTTGTTGTTGTTGTTGCTTTATAGGATTAATAACATTACCCAATTAAAGAACGAAGTTGAGACATTTTTAAAAACATCACCTCTGAGAAATAATGTTAAGGGGTTAGGTACAGCTTACAACAGTAAAATTTTGGAAATATTCAACATTTTTTTCTCCATTACTGTATTTGTACAATAATGACAATTGGTATGTTTAAAATACTGTACTTCTGCTATATGAAAAAAAAAATATTTTTACGATTTAAACAAATTATTTACATATTTTTTCTTCTCCTTCTTCTTCTTCTTCTTCGTCTTCTTCTTCTTCACTTCCTGGTTTAGGCATTAATTGCCTGTTCCGTCTTCACTAATAGATCTAGGACCATCTCTTCCGAGGACGTTCAACATCTCTTCTTCCTCTTGGGAAGTAGTTTTGTATTCTCTTTGGTAATCTACTCTCTGCCATTCTTTCTATATGTTCTTTCCATTGTTCCTTATTGTTAGTTATCTTTTCTTTTATGGAGTAGATGTGCAGTTCTTCACGGATATCCTCGTTTCTTATCTGGTCCATTCTAGTACACCCCTTTACTCTCCTTAAAAACTTCATCTCAGCTGCCTGGATTTTACTTTCATGTTTAGTAGTGGTAATCCAAGATTCACTCCAATATAGGAGGGCAGGAACTGCCATTGTTTTATAGAATTTTAATTTTGTTTGTTTGTGGGCTTTATTATTCAACGTTCTATTTATTGTGCCACAAATAGCTTGGAACTGATTGATTTTATATTCAATATCCTTATCATATCCATAGCTAATATCACATCCTAAATATTTATAGTGGGATACTTGTTCAATCATTTGGTCATCAATGATTATTTTTGCGCGTAGAGGGTTTTTTCCACTAAAAGCCATCATCTTTGTTTTATTTATCGAAATTTTGAGATTATAATCTTTACATATTTCATTTAATTTATGGGCAGCCAGTTGCAATAAATCTTCGTCATAATGTAGTAAGACTAAATCGTCAGCAAAAATTAAGTTGTTAATAATTGTATCATTATTCAATCTAAAGCCTTTGTGTGTTAACATTTTCTACTGTTTCATAATGTCGTCAATATATATATATATATATATATATATATATATATATATATATATATATTAAAAAGAGTGCGCGATAGACTGCACTCTTGTCTAACTCCTTGATTTATTAAAATTTCTTCTGACTTTTTTTTATCTGCTTTTATTACTATTTTGGTTTCTTCATATAAGCTTTGGATTGATTTTATTAGATGATGCGGATATTCTCGTTCTTTCATTATTGCCCATAGTTTGGTTCTATTCACTCTGTCGAAGGCCTTTTCAAAATCAACAAACAGTAAATACGTTGGTAAGTTAAATTCTCTTCTCTTTTCGATCAGTCTCTTTATAATAAACACATTATCACTACAAGATCTTCCTTTTCTAAACCCTGCTTGTTCTTCTTCTAAAAGTGTGTTAGATATAATCTTCAATCTATTATTTATAAATTTCGCGTATAATTTATAAGTGGAGTTCAATAAACTGATACCTCTGTAATTTTTACTATCTAATCTATTTCCTTTTTTAAAGAGGGATATAACTTCACCTATCTTCCAATTTTTTTTTTATAAAAATTCAGTTCGTTTTGCAGTGATGAAGCATTTCCCAGATAACTAAAAAACTATCCCACATTCTGTGATGAAATTTCTTGTGTGTATTTATACATGTCATATCAACAATACTATGCAAGATCTCTCCTCTACCTTTGATAGATTGTCTGATAAAAATAAATTCGTTTGAAAAATGGTGAAATATCAGTATTTTCTTCTAACACAAAATAAAAACAAATTATTTATTAAGGAATGTAGTTGAAACAGCATGATATTGTAAACATGAGTTTCAGCAATAAAATAAAAGAGAGAGAGAGAACATAAAAAAGGTAACAAGTTTATGAGTTATGAGGGAAACGCTTCATCACTGCACAGTGAACTGCCACCATTTTTAATTTTGGAATATATATATATATATATATATATATATATATATATAAGTAATTGTCTTAAATCGTAATTTTTTTTTCATATAGCAGAAGGACAGTGTTTTACTCCTACTAATTTTCATTATTATACAAGATACAGTAATGGAGGAAAAAAAGTTGATTATTTCCAAAAATTGTACTGCTGTAAACTGTACGTAACCCCTTAAGACGAGAAGTTGAACAAATAATATCAGTCTTTGTTTCTTGATTTATTGTTTCCATGCACTATACACGGACATTTCAAATAGATACCGCCGCAACACGATACGAAAAACAAAACAATAATCTCACCGAGGCACGAATCCGCTTCATGCGTCGTGTGTCAAACATTGCATTTCTTTCGGCCGGCTTCTCCGTGCTTTCTTTATACAACGCCAACAAAACCAGAATTAATATTATTATTTCTACCAAACTGTTATTATTAGTTATCGTTATGTGAGGCCTTTGGTACACTCTCACCCACACACTAATAAATAGTTTCTGCGAAATTCATCCACACGAATAGAGAGAACAAAATCATTTCGTTACCCGAAAACTGTCTTCTCGTCCATCAGTCAACGTGACTTCGCTATTACGTCACAACTGTTCGAGGAAACATCCTGCGATCGTGCACTCTCACATATCATTCAGGTCGTGTTTGTCCATATGAGAATCTTACGAATATCCTAAAAGCAAGCAATTAAACTCGTGTTTTAACGATCAAAGTACCAGTTCGCTACCAAGAGAAATATAACAGTATGCCTTCCAACCGGCGAATGTGTAATGTTAAACTCGTGAGCTACATAATTACGTAAAAATAGAAATTCTCTTATTTATAGAACTTAACAGGGCAAGACTTTCAGAAACACGTAGGTCATCAGAGAAACTAAGAAATAATCATTTTATCGTCTTCGTCGTCTTCATCGAAATTATTATCATCTACGACTTTTTTGTAATCATCGCCGTCATTTTGTACTTCGTCATAGTCGTCACTAATGTATTCGTCTTTATTATACTCGCCAATATGATGATCATTTTCATCAGACTTGTCACAGTCACTTTCGCCTGGAGAAAAATAAAAAATAGGTTGCAGCCGCCAAATTACTCTTCAAGGAACGACCACTCATATAAATTGAGGGAAAGAGATAGAGGACGGACGCTGGAAAGTTTTCTTTTCTCAATCGTACTATCAGGGACTGGAATGCTTTACCTGCAGACTTACTAAAGGCTTTGCCAACAACCAAAAATGTATTTAAAAATAAGCTTAAGGACTTTACTAATAGACGGTAGTATATTATACACACTATTTAAAGAGTGTAATTGATATTTTGTTATTTGAAGTGTTTTATCAGTGAACAATTGTGTTGTGTCAGTGAAGTGTGTTGTGTAAGTGAAGTGTGTTTGTGTCAGTGAAGTTTTATAGATTATAGTGGCAGTGAAAAGTATTTGAACAGTGAAATGTTTTTTAAGTGTTAGTGAAATCAGGATAGAATCAGTGGAATGTGTCGTAATTCTAGTGCAGTGAGTGAGTTGACAGCGAAATACGTGTAGTGCTGAAAGGTACTTGTGCAGGTATGAACATATCATACTCGTGGGTTTTAGTTGGAACTTAGGGTTAAGATACAAATTAGATTTACTTTAAATGTTATTTTAAGTGATCGTGCTTCATTTAATTTAGGATGCTCCTTGCTGTTATTATTATTATGATGATGATGATTATTATTATTATTAGTATTATTATTATTATTATTATTATTATTATTTATTAGCATGAATTATTATTAATATTATTATTAATTGTATTTTTATTAGTTGTGTATATTATTAATTCTCATTATTGAGTATAATTAGTTACCACTGCCACCGGGTATATACCCATTTGGAGTGTGAATAAATACATACACATACTCGTACATACATCATACAAACATTCGCCAACTTCGTCTTCGCTTCTAACATAGAACCCTTATTTGTTTCAGTTGTTAAAAATTTTTTGTCAAATTTTTTTTGTCGTAGTTGCCACCGCCATCTTCTCCTTTGTCGTGGTCGTCATCGTCGTATTCGTCTTTGTAATGTTCATCACTCTGTTAGTCTTCATCAAAGCTGCCACCGTTTTCTCATAGTTGTCATTTTCTTATTTGTTTCGTCATAGTCTCTTTTGTTATAGTTGTCACACTCGTCTTCAACTTTGTCTTAGTCGTCACCGTCATCTTCTTTGTCCTTGCCACGATTGTCATAATCATATTCGTCTTTGTTAAACTCGTCACCAACATCTTCGTCGTCAAAGTCGTCGCCGCCATCGTTCCGTCTTTTTACAGTCGTCACAGTTGACTTCATCTTTGTTGTTGTCATCTGCGTCGTTTTCCTCTTTGTCAATTTTGTCATTGTCATCTTCTACGCCTTTCTTAAAGTTGTCACCGCCACCTTTGTCTTTGTCATGGTCGTCTTCATCTTTGTCAAAGTCATCACCGTTACCTCCGTGTCTTTAGTCATCATCCACGTCCTTGTGTTGTTTTCATTCTTGCCTACGTCTAAGTCTTTGGGTTATTCATCGTCTTTGTCTATGCCATAGTCTTTTTATTCGTTATCATCCTTCGCCAAGATCTTTGTGTTTATCATCGCACTTCTCTACATCTTTGTGTTTATCATTGTTCTTGTCTACTTCCCAGTCTTTGGGTTTTTTATGTCTTTGTCTTCGTTTAGTCTTTGTGTTTGTCATGTCCTTGTCTATGGCCTAGTTTTTGTGTATGTCATATCTTCGTCTACATCCTAGTCTGTTATGTCCTCGTTTACGTCCTAATCGTTCTGTTTTTCATGTCCTTCTCTACGGCCAAGTGTTGGGACGCACGAAGAAATTTTCTAGGGAATATTCCCATACTGGAAAATTTTATTTTACTAATCTCAATTTTCTTTACTTTGGCAAATGTTACGAGTTACAACCCAAAGGAAACACAGAATAGCAAGTATTGACAATAATTACACGATTTTTCCCGCATTTCATAAGGAGAGTATATTGAACTCTTGACCCTGTTGACTTGTTAAGCAATGAAGGAGTCAGTTTCTTGGAAGAAGCGGATTTAGAGACTGACACATTTGAACCACAATGCAATCATTTGTCAGGTTTAGACTTATTAAAAATAGTACTCTTAAAAGCAAAATATCCATCGTTTTGCTTATTTGCTGTCAACATAGCAGTTGTATTTCCATTTCGCATCCCAGTTAAATAGTATCGCAACTCGAAAATTGTGATCTGTAAAGATATACTATTTGCTGGTGAAACACTGCTGTACAAATATTTTAGTTAATAGGTACCAAAACCTTTAATAAATTATTATTTTATTATTAGAATTTCATACCTCCAACTAGTAAAAGAACGTTGGAAATAATTTACGAAAGTAGAATGTGATTCCCGACTTGGACAGTATTTTACTTAAAATTGTATAATTTAAAAGAAGGACCAGCTTAAACAGACGAAATCTTAGGCTACTTGCTAATGGAGCAATCGTAGCAATTTGTGAAAATTGTTTTAGACGTTTGTGACACAGTAAGAACTCAAATGAAATGAAAGAGAATTGTTTTTCAGCGTAAATACTCAGTTTATGTAAATTATTTATCAATAGTTCAGTAGAACTAAAAGAAAT
This sequence comes from Periplaneta americana, assembly GCF_040183065.1. Taxonomy (NCBI): domain Eukaryota; kingdom Metazoa; phylum Arthropoda; class Insecta; order Blattodea; family Blattidae; genus Periplaneta; species Periplaneta americana. The sequence continues at coordinate 69,909,874 of NC_091122.1, read as the reverse complement.
GTGACATTTTGTACAGAACCAACGAAATATAAATGCCCCTTCTTCCTCTCTGATACTCCCCGCTTTTTGAGGGTTGCATTCTATGACGTCACATCTCGTCATCCGTGGCTAACATTCTTAGTCATAACATGGTTAACATTAAACAAGTTTAGTTATATAAATGCACGTTTAACATGAGTTTAATATAGCTATTCCTTTGTTTTTTAGAACTTTGAACATGTATTTATATTAGGCGATTGTCAAGATGGCCATGACTGGGCCATGATAATCACGTGACTCCGATTCGTGCCGAAGCCTGTCTTTCTCGTTAGCCACGTCGTCATCTTGATAATAAGTTTGCCGACTTCTGTTAAGAGGTTCTTTTAGACTAACCTCTATATCTTTAGCGCTCATACTCTACATTTTTTAACTTGAATCTAAAACAGCAATAAAATTATTGATCAATAACTGAAAAAAGAACATTTTTGTAAAGTTGTTGAAGAGTTAATAATAATTATATTAGTGAAAGATAAAGCCTCTGTGTCCATAGTCAATGATTTCGTGTGTTTACATGCGAAAATTTATGTAGTTATGACAGTGTTCAGTGTGATTTCAATAATACTGTAATACTTAACAAACAATCATTTACATAAACGTATTAGTCAAGGAGAATTTACCTATCACCACTACGGTCTAGTCTTTGTGTTTGTCATGTCCTTGTCTACGTTCTAGTCTTTGTGTTTGCGATGTCCTTAACTACATCCTAGTCTTTGTGCTTTCATGTCCTTGTCTACTTCCTAGTCTCTATGTTTGTTATATCCTTGTCTACGTCTTAGTCTTTGTCTTTGTTTAGTTTCTGTCTACACTCGTCCTAGTCCCAGATACAGTAGAGGAGGCAAGACCAGTCCTGTCACCTTATCATGTGCCGTGGCTATATCACCAATGGGTATGGAGGAGGGACACAACTTTTAGTCTGAGATGAACTTCAGTGTCAGTAGATTCGTATAATATTAACCATCATGAAAAATTTCCCTTTCTTATAGCTTATTCTTTCCCATCTCGCACAGCTCAAATGCCAGATCTCACCACCTCATCTATAAATAGTTACAAGTACATCATCTGGAAAAATGAAAGTATTGCAGAATGTAAGTTCAAAATGGCAAAACCTTCACTAAATTGACTCATCAATATGATGTATCCCTGCAACTGCGTACCATGAGCTGGATTCATAAGCAAATTAGCATTGTCCTTAGAAATGTAAGGTAACATTCGTTGACAAGATTATCTGGACGGTTTTATACGTCGAAGATACGAGTTAAAATCCCAGTGAATCCAAATTAAATTTTCTCTTCACAAAGAGAGCAGGTTTTCTTGAGGTACTTTGTTTCTCCTGCATATAGTTAATAAGTTATTCATTAACTGTTATCATTCTTATAACAGCTCAACTTTACGTGGTATAACCACAGTCTAGTATATACAGTCACGAGGCTTGAGTTGTTGAAGGTACTAGGAACAATAGACTGTGCCGGTATTATTTCGCATTGTCTGTGATGAGGCGATAGTAGCGATCCTAGTGGTTAGCAACTATCTATGGATGCATATTCCCTACGTATTGAGCTTCGTGACTGTATATAATAGACTGTGGTGTAACGGTAAAATGAATGACGTCAAATGCTGTATAATCTCAACCCATTATTCTTGGGAAGAGAAAATTTGATCAGTGGTGAATATGGAAAGACGTGCAGTTTGAAAAAGAAGGCTGTGCAGTACGTTAAGCCTATGATAGTGGATTAGATCATGCATTTTTGTTCAGGTAGAAATCTAGCGCATTGCCGACACTATGTTGCGGGATTCCGTCTTGTGCTCTTAGTGTGAAACGAATCAGCATTTAGTCCAAATATGAATTTTAGTAAACATCGATATAGAGTAAAAAATATCCAGGATAGGTTTAATTTCGTAAGAGGCTTGTTGCTATTAACCATCATTTTCACACGAAGCAGTTCGTGATCGTGCCACTGACGTTGACTTAGCCGTGACCTGAGCAGGGATGTGACTCGATTGCGTGACTCTGATCCACTTGCTGCGACTGACGCAACTTCCTCTGTCACCCTGATCCTATTGTCGCAGCCTGGCACGGTTACAAGAAAAAGTCATTGTCGAATTCAGTGTTTAACAGTGGCGGTCCGTGGTATAATTCATAGGTGGCTGGAATAAACTTGTATCCATAAATTTCACATTCTCAAAACGGCCGTATAAACGTGTAACAAAGCTTTAACCCAGAAAGAAAGAAGTAACGAAATATAGGGTGGTTCAAAAAGGACAACTGAAATTATTCTAGTATTAAACACATGATTGTGGATATGAAGAGCGCTGATACAGAATACAGGTAGGCCTAATTATTCCAAGAACTAAAAGAAGCACACTTGTAACATTGTAAGCACGCCTGCCTTATTCTGGTCAAAGTTTATGAAAATCCTGATTATATCCGAAATTGGTAGTAGCCTGACAACATTGTCATGTGCTACCCAGTGGATATGTCAATAAGCAAAATTGTAATTTCTTCGTTTAGAAAAAAACGGATGAGTATGTACAGAAATTATTCCATTGCGAAAGCAGTACGAGCTGTTGTGTCCACTCATGCCATCATTGGTCCATACTTCATTGAAGATGAAAAATATGATCAATTTTATATTGAATAAGCAGTCGCGGACAGCCGATGAGGGGTGGTCCTCCAGCTTGGGGGTTGGGCGAAGGGATAATAACCCATCACCGTAAAAAACAGCTTGTTACGAAACCTTCAAATAAGCCTCGGAAAAGAGAGGAACATAGGTTAAGGGTGTTTGAGAATAAAGTGATTAGGAAAATATTTGGGGCTAATAGGGATGAAGTTACAGGAGAATGGAGAAAGTTACACAACACAGAACTGCACGCATTGTATTCTTCACCTGACATAATTAGGAACATTAAATCCAGACGTTTGAGATGGGCACGGCATGTAGCACGTATGGGCGAATCCAGAGTGTTAGTTGGAAGCCCGCAAGGAAAAAGACCTGTGGGGAGGCCAAGACGTAGATGGGAGGATAATATTAAAATGTATTTGAGGGAGGTGGGATATGATGATAGAGACTGGATTAATCTTGCTCAGGATAGGGACCAATGGCGGGCTTATGTGAGGGCGGCAATGAACCTCCGGGTTCCTAAAAAGCCAGTAAGTATTATTTTTATTGGTTATTTTACGACGCTTTATAACTGCTATGATTTTATAGCGTCTGAATAAGGTGAAGATGTCTGCGAAATAAGTCCAGGGCCCAAAGCCGAAAATTATCTAGCATTTGGATTGAGGGAAAACTCAACCAGGTAACTTATTCCAACCAGGATTTTAACTTATGCCGGCTAGTACACGGTCAGGCATGTTTACCGTTACCCACAGCAGTGAACGATCAATGTTACTAATAGGTTTGCTAACTTTTTTTGAAGAAAAATACGGGAGAGTAAGGAATCGACAAAATTTCACATAGAAAATAAACAAATTATTAGACTCAGTTACTAAAAACAGATTCATTCTACACTTCGGCAGCTAGGCTTAAATTAAGAGTATTTTGAGACAGATTTTATCTCACGTAACAGTTGAAGTCGACAGCAGTTTTAAGCTCTGATTTGATTAAATGTGTCTTGCTTTTGTTTCGAACATCTGTCCAATCATTGTTCACGAGATGAAACATCCTCTTTGTATGAGCATTACTACTTGGTAAGCTTAGAACATAACTAGCCAGTTTTTCCAAATTTATAACATTAAATGATAAAATACACGTTTTTGGTCAATTTTATAACAGTGGTCATTAAAATTAATAAAATACAATAAAATTGAAACTCAGTTCATATCATGTCAAGTAGGAATACAGATTAAACATCCGGAATCGCTCTGTCTTGACAACACTGATGATGGAGATGCAATCCCCGGAACATGCATGATAAATAAAGAAGCTCAACAGACATAGTGCTCATACAACTGTTATATATTTTCTTCAAATTTGTTGTATTTTATTTATAATATTAACACCGATTTTAAACGGGTGAGCACTAAAAACTTTTCTAGGCAAGCATTACCTTCTATAAAGACTGCATATTTCAATGCATCTCTTGGACAACGAATCTCATAATATAAACAATCATCATTCACGGCAAAATCAAATTAACGTTTAGAATAAATATTTTTGCATTATGCAAAAATAAGGGAGAAAAATGCTCGAAGAGAAGAATAATACGGGAGTCGGGAGACTGTTAAAAATTAGGGACAAATACAAGAGATCCTGAGAAATAAGGAGAGTTGGCAACCCTAGTTACTACACAAGTATACAGCAGAGAGACCAAGTCTTCTTTTCCTTTTGGTTTGCCTGTTCCGTCCTCACATTGTTCCGTCTTATCTCCATCTCTTCTTCGGGCGTCCAATACTTATTTTTCTCTGTGGTTCATAATCGAAGTGTGTGTGTGTGTGTGTATATATATATATATATATATATATATTTCATTGCGCCCTCTATTATTTTTTAAGCTTGTTTTCTTCCAAACAACGCTAGTCCTTGCCTAAAAGATTGCATTACTGTGCATGTCACTTGAAAACTCGCTCAGTCCACAGACCGGTGGATAAAAAAAAAAACTACCCAGTCCTTTCATAAAAATTGACTTAACACGTTTTGGGATCACACTCTTCAATTATTTGTAATTAATGACATTCTTTCTACACTCATCCAGTTCATATGTCGTATCCAATCTTCTCTATTCTCTATTATTTATCTTCTTATTAATTTTTGTATATTAAGTTCTTTCCGTATGTATTTATTTCGTATAAGATCTCTAAAAATCCAAGACTCGCTGTCATGTATCAACGTGGAACAACCATTACTTTGTAAAATGTTATAATAAGTCTTCTTCCCTTGTCTTGTTCTGTAATGTCCTTGTGATTGTCCCGTATACTTGTTGGAATGTATTTATTTTATTTTCCACATCATTGTCAACATCGATGATTGCTTACATCACATCCTAAATAATTAAAATGAGATGCTTGCTTCAAACATCTTCCTTCAGTGCATATTTTTGATAGAATGGTGTAATTCTCGCAATGTGCCACGTTCTTTGCTTTTTGTAATGCGATCTTTAGTAGTAGTAGTAGTAGTATTTATTCCATATTTATAAACCCTATTTTACATATAGTATATTAGGGTTATATTTTAAACTAATCATAACAAATTGAAACTTACAGACTACCATACAATAAATATAGACTTGTAAGAGTGTAACATATATAAATTAATTAGATTAATGCCTTGAAATTACAGTCGAAAAACATAGAGAATTTAACATGAATAGCATGTTGCACTTATAGATAATATTATGACACTTCGCTAATATACACACATACACACACATACATACATACATACATACATACATACATACATACATACATACATACATACTTACGTATGTAGAGACATAACATATAGATACATACGGTGAATAAACATTAATTTGATTGAAGGCTTGAAATTATAATCGAAATACCTAGAGAATTTAACATGAATAGACATGTTGAACTTGTAGATCATATTATGACATTTCGCTAAAATATGTACATTTGTAGACATAATATAACAACATGTAGACATATATTTATAAATATACACATGCATACATACATACATACATACACTCACACACAGATACATATATATATTATATATATTTTATATATATATACACATAGCAAGATGTACGTCAGTAACAGATAATTGGAAAGGATGAACAATATTAAATGCCTTGGACATTCATTATCACTTACACATGACTTTGATATACAAAATAAATTTACCAAATTTATAAAAACATAATGCATAATAAATACAATTTTAAAACCATCATTTATTTAGAGTTATACACGAATCGCAGTTAAAAAAAGAACTCTTGCCCGACAGTTTTAATCGCTGCCAAGATGGACTTCATGAGACACAAAATGGAACCACGAAAGAAATAATGATATCCTGAAATAACTAAAAGTCGAATCAATATTACAATATGTTAATCATTTCAAAAGGATGGATAGAACACTGATACCGAAACAAATCCTGCAGTACGCTCCTCGTGAAAGAAAATTCGTTGGTCGCCCTGCTAAGAGTTGGACTGACGTGAGACCTTAACAGACCATCTAGTCTAATACATGTTTTGGATTATCATGATGATAAAGATGAAATTATAACCTTGAATATATAAGATGTATGAATTTGACGAAACGTTTGTAGCAACAGTGCTTTTGAAAAACATTGCATATTGGTTGCTCATAGGTTATTTTACAGTTTAGAGCATGGACAGTACGGTATTGTCTTTGCATGTAAAATATAGGACATTCAAACAGTAGATGTTCAACCGACTGAATATCTCCACACGAGCACATCGATTCTTCTCCAGTCTTAATTTTGAATCGTTCAAAATAAGCTCCAAATTTACCATGACCTGATATAAATTGTGTACTAATAAAGTTTGGAGAGTAAATTTTGCATTTCAGTCGATCATATACCTGAGGAAAAAATAGGTTTTTGGTGACTGAAACTTTATCACTTGCAGACCAGTGTGAATTCCAATTAGAAGTAATATGTTCTTTCATTTTACATTTGATATATGAGATTGGGCACTTTATGTATGAATAGGGTATGTCTGCGGAAGCAGCTTCTTTCGCAAGTTCGTCTGCTCGTTCATTGCCTACAATACCTGTGTGTCCTCTAACCCAGGATAGGCATATGTGATTATTGTGATTTTTAAATTCAGACCTTATATCCAAAGCAATGGGGCGAAGATTCCTATTGTTTCTAACTGACAGAAGTGCTGCTTGTGAATCAGACAGTATGCAGGAGTTCGTTTTGTTGATAGTACTCCATCTTATTGCTTGAAGTATGGCAAATAGTTCAGCTTGGTACACACTGCATACTGATGCTAATCGATATTTAGAATAAAATATTTCTGTACCATTATTAAAAGCGGTAAAAGCACAACCTACAAAGCTCTTGCCATCTTCTCTCGAGAACCATCTGTGTATATATACACATCGTGCTTGCAAAGGCATCTTGAATTTACAACAGGATGGAGATGATTTCTTGGATGACCCAATGAGAGAAAATTAGCTCTTTGTTCAATTTCGTATTGAACACCTTCGTCAAGAAATAATTTACCCTGTTTATAACTAAGGAGCTCAGTTCTTGCAATGGCAGTTAAATAGAGTGGTGCTATGCCTGCTATAATTAGAGCTGCATCAGTTGAGATAGTTCGAAAAGCCTGTGTGATACGTAAAATGAATCCACGTTGAATCTGTAGTAATTTTTTCTGAGCCCATTTTTTTTATCTAGAATGTTTCGAAGAGCAGAAGTACAGTAGAGTATAGAAGGTTCAAATGCTCCATGATAAATAATACGTAAAATATCAGAGTTTAGTCCCCAAGTTGATTTAGCAGCCCTAACTAGTGATGAATGAAATTTACTGGCTTTCTTAGCCAGATTATCAAAGTGTAGTCTGAATAGCATACGACTATCAATTACAACACCTAGGTAAGTGAAGTGACTCACTGTTTGAATGTATTCGCTGTTAAACTTTATTAACGGGACATCCACATTCTTTTTCTTAGTGACTAACATGGCCGTTGTTTTGTGAGGATTAAAGTGAAGTTTGTTGTTAATACCCCATTTCGAAATGATCTTCAAAGTTGAATTAGCTTTTTCTGTTATGGTTTGTATATCTTCGCCCTTTATTAATATGAGAGCATCATCCGCATATGCAATAATGTTGCAGTTTACTGGCAAATCTATTTGCAACAAACCATCATACAGGATTACCCAGAGTCCGGGACTACAGACTGAGCCTTGAGGACAACCTTTGGTAATATGTTTAGATACAGTCTTCAGTCCTAATGTAAGTTGTGCTTTGCGATTACAGAAATAATTTTTGATTAGCTTGTATAAGTTTCTGGGACGTTCTTTTCTCTTAAGTTGTAACAAAATCATGGGCCACCAGGCATTATCAAAAGCACCTTTGATATCCAGAGATATTAGTAGTCCGATCTGTTTGTTTGCCAATACCTCTTTAGCCCAGTTAACCACATTAAGCACGGCATCTTCTGTGGATTTTTGGGGGATGAATCCATACTGGTTTGTATTTAAAAGATTATTTGAATGCATATGATACATAATCCTGTCAATGATCAACTTTTCAAAGACTTTTCCCATCACAGGTAGTAGGCAGATTGGTCGAAAGGCACTAGCTGTTAGTTTGTCAATGCAATGTGGTTTTGAAATTATTCTTACAGCAGCAATTTTCCAATGGTCAGGAAATATGTGCAGTTCCAAACACTTATTAAAAATATTTACAAATAAGTCAGGACAACAATTATGAACATTCTTAACTATGTTTGCTGACAGTGCATCTAATCCCGGGGCTTTCTTGTCATCTAGTTTGTTGATGACACTATTCACTTCTTCGTACGTGAACTCCCATTCATCTTCTGTACGCGGAGTTAGTTCAGTAAGATACCGTACATGTTTATGAAAATTTAAATCCTGCGTGTCATCAGGGAAGAAGTTGTTAATCAGATGGGTAGCAGTTTCGTGTGCATTGATCGTATAACCATCATCAGTTTTAACAGTCGTAAGTGTACGATTGAAATTTTCGGGTTTGCGGCAAATTTTATATATTACACTCCATGGATTCTGTGATGTTTGTGTGGAGCAGAATTCTTTCCACGTACTGATTTTTGCATGAATGATTTTATTTTTGTATTCTTCTCTAATAATGTAGTATGAATCCTTATACTTCCTACGTAACTCGTCACATCTACATCTTCTAAAGCGTCTATAGCTAGCTAAGACTCTCTTCCTCAGTATAGTTAATTCAGTAGACCACCAGTAATTTTTCACCACAGTTTGCGACTTTTTAGGTAGGTGTTTTTCACATAAGCTAATAATATCGTTAGTGAGATTTTCAATTGTTACATTAAGAACTTCAGATGAAACTATGTTATTTATTTTGGAAGAGATTGGTTGCAATTTCTTCTTTGTAGAGATTTTAAAGTGATCCCACTTGACATTTTTAGTTCTATATTTACGAGTAACACCAGAGAAATTAGAATTACAAGATGCTGACTGGATTCGGATTATAATCAGTTCGTGATCAGACATAGTTGCCGTATCACTTACTGCCCAATCTGAGATGAGTTGTAAGAGCCTGTCACTACACACACTTACGTCGAGAAAACTTGCGCAGTTATTTCGACGGTAAGTTGGTTTGTTTCCTTTGTTGGGTATGGTAAGATTACTGGCGCAACAAAAATCGTGGAACTGTATCCCTTTCCTATCATTTATAGGACTGCCCCAAGCATGGTGTTTGGCGTTCATATCCCCCAGTATAAGCAGGTGTTTATCTCTAAGATCTAGGCAAATTTTATGAAGATCATTTAAAACAATGTCAAAATCGCAGGCATGATCACAATAAATATTACAAATATATATATGTCAATACCAGTGAAATCTAAGCATATAACAACTCTATCAGAAGAACAATACTGAGGTAATTGTATAATGTTAGCATTTCTAGTGATTATAGCCGCGCGTGGGATGCTTTCGTTACCATCGGAACCATTCTTGTAAGAATGTACAAAATTATGAATACCAAAACCAGAAATGCGATTTTTCCTATAATTAGGTTCCTGAACACATAATAATTTAATTTCATTGTTCGACAGCTGAGAGTTTAGTCCCGTCGTGTGAATAAGTTCTTGTGTAGGAATAAGTGATTTATGTACATTCCGTTGGAAAATAATAAGTTCAGCCATAATTAATTTTCGACTTAATAATGTCTACAATTTTCTTGTACGCGGGAGAGTCAGGTGAGGTGGCTACGTGTTCGGTGTTCACAGGTTTGAAATTTCTTCTGGTCTCCATTTTGTTGTTGTAGCGCTTACAGTTTATGCACTCCGTTTTAGTTTTTTCACAGTCACTTCTGTCATGTGAACCAGCACAGTGCGAACATCGTTTTTCAGAGCTGCATGCAGATGAGAAGTGCCCGTAAGCGGAGCATTGATGACAACGCACCACATGAATATGGTCTCGCACCGGGCATCTCATGTAGCCAATATATAGCTCTCCTAGTGACATCATGGCGCGGTAGAACTTAGGTGTAACCTCTAAAACCGCAAACTGAGACTGACCGTTGCGTGAATGTTTCATGAAACGCAGTGTCACGTGTTCATTGGAATCGGCCTGGCACTGCTTTAAGGTAGAATTTTCCTCGATAATGGCTTCCAAATTTCTTCATTTGGAAAACTACTATCTATGCCAAATACAATTATTCGTGGGTTCTTTTTTTCTGGGATTTTTATCACTAAGTTCTTGTTTTGTTCCTGAACAGATCTAACAAAGTCACTACATTCTTCTTTATTCCTAAGTTCAAATAGAACACTTTTATTCCTCATCTTTTTAATGTTATTAATGCCTATTCTCAACTTGTTGCCTGAAGTAGATTGGACCAATTTTAGAGTCTGTTCTGAATCCGTGACCATTTCTGGAGTCTTTGGAGAAATAATGACCACATTTTTTGTAACGTTAGCCTCCCTGTCTCGTGACGCTTGCTGTAAGGAACTAGCATAAGAAATTTGACTGGGATGCCAATCTAAATGGGTATGTCTATCGGTGATTTGCTGTGCAGATAACAATTGATGAAATGTATTTAAAGTTTTTCTTATGGATGCAGCTGATTCTAGAACTTTTTCATTCCATTTTTTGGCTGATCTCTTGTCTTTCTGCATGGTCTGTATTATAAAATTAATTTCATTTTCGCTTGACCGAAACATTTCTTCCACATCATGCACCATAATCTCTTCATTAACAGTCATCATGTTCTCCTCCTACACGATGAGTTGCGTAGAGCAAACAACCATGAGGCTTTACTCTTACGGGACGGAACTCAGGCACGAGAACAGCTTCTTCCCAAACCAGGAACAACTTGCATGCATACAGTTCCTTCCCGGGCGTTTACTACCTCAGCGACGATCCTAGAGGCAGTGCCTGTGAAGTCGCAACTAGCAGCGCCTGGCAGTGAAACAGTTTACTACACTTCAAGTAGGCGGTGGCCAGTCAAAACAAAACTCACTATTTTTGTAATATAAACATAATCCAAGCAAATTAACACATGCTAATATTAACATAAAGGTTTTACACAACACACATTAAGATCCTTGCTTCAATCACACACTATTTATTAATAAAACACGCAATCACTCTTCAAAGATGATTGGATGTACACAGCACATCACACTTGACGCCATCAATGCGATCTTTAATTATAATTTTTACTCATTTCATATGATTCATGAATTGATTTTGTAGGTGTTCTTCACTATTCTGTGTCATTGTTACGTCACTAGCATAAAGTAAAACAATTAGATATTTGGTTTTGTCAACTCGTATATCTGAGTTCACCTTCTCCTTCCCTCTTTTAATGAGGTCGTCAATATTGATTGATTGGGTTATTTTACGACGCTGTATTAACGTCTAGGTTATTTAGCGTCTGAATGAAATGAAGGTGATAATGCCGGTGAAATTAGTCCGGGGTCCAGCACCGAAAGTTACCCAGCATTTTCTCGTATTGGGTTGAGGGAAAACCCCGGAAAAAATCTCAACTAGGTAACTTGCCCGACCGGGATTCGAACCCGGGCCACCTGGTTTCGCGGCCAGATGCGCTGACCGTTACTCCACAGGTGTGGACTTCAATATTGATAATGAAGAGTCAGTGACAGACTAGATCCACATCTAACTCCTTGATTTATAGTTATTTCTTCTGATTTTGTTAACCTCCTAATTATTATTACAATTTTAGCATCTTCATATAAACTTTTAATAATTTCAGTAAGATGTAAAGGGAAACAATTATTGTCCATTATTTTCCATAATTCATTTCTGTTCATGCAATCTAAATCTTTCTCTAGGTCAACAACAGTTATATGTTTCCAAGTTGGCTTCAATTCATTAATCTAAAATCCTTTTAATAATAAAAATGTTGTCAGTACATGATCGTCCTTTTCTGAAAAAAAGCATGTCCTTCCTCTAAATGTGTTTCTGATAAATGAAGCAAAACGATGAAATACAGTAAGGGAAGGGCGTTAAGGATTATTAACACGGTAGCGAAAGAAAATTAGGGGAGAGTCGAGTAGTATCGGACATCGGGTAATATCGGACAGTGAGTTTCTTTCATCTACCACACGATTATAGTACCTAATTGACATGGTTACGTTTCTGTGATGTCGCATAGAGAAACGTGACCATATCATTCAGGTACTACCATGTGGTGGTAGATGAAAGAAATGCACTGTCCGATACTACCCGATGTCCGATACTACCCGACTCTCCCCTAATAATGAATTAAAAATAACCACGAAAGGAAAAAGAGAAGAAAAGATGAAACATAGATACGCGAAGAAGTTCAAGGAGGACATGACAGTGACGTAATTACCTTAGATAAGTTAATGCAAACAATGTACGACAAAATAATTAAACAACAGTAATTTAGAAGTGGCATAACATTGACAACGTGGTAAAAGAATTCTCGAACACAATCTCGCAGCTTGTATGTTCAAAAATTTCACATCAGGTGAGATACAAAACTTCGTGTTCTTTAAGTGAAGATTCGAATAAGGGAAGCAGAATTCTCGTCACCGGAACTCTCGTCATTATATCAATTTTGTCACCCGGTGTTTTGGTCACTTCGACTTTTGGGTCACCCGATATTTTGGTCACCAGTACACATTTTCTTATAAATAATAATTTATTTTGACAAGTAAAATATCCATAGGTATACTGTATAAAATGTTATGTGATTAATGTTTCGAAATTGCCACCCAAACTGTGTCCGATGGCTCTGAGGTATGTGAGAACATCACCATCTTCTTTATAATCAGGGTATCGTTCTGCGATCCTACTAATCCGTCTGTGTAAATCCTCCACTTTCTTCATTTCACGGGGTGGGAGTGACCTTTGCAATAACCCTAAAGCCCTTAATACTTCGAGTGAATCAAATTCCCCTTCGTGATGCTCCATCAGTACAGTAAATTTGATAACTAAAATAAGTAAGAATGTCACCTTACATCTACAATTCTTTTGCCAAATACTTATATGTGTAACTACAGAAACAACCTCACAATGACATTTAAATCTCATTATACTTATATGTGCAACCACGGAAACAACCTCACAATGACATTTAAATCTCATTATACGTATATGTGCAACCACGGAAACAACCTCACAATGACATTTAAATCTCATTATATTTATATGTGTAACCACGGAAACAATCTTACAATGACATTTAAATCTCATTATACTTATATATGTAACCACGGAAACAACTTTATAATGATATTTAAATCTCATTATACTTATATGCGTAACCATGGAAACAACCATAAATGACATTAAAATCTCATTACACTTACAGTATGCGTGTAACCACGGAAACAACCTTACAATGACATTTAAATCTCATTATACTTATATGCGTAACCAAAGAAACAATTTTAAATGACATTTAAATCTCATTACACTTATACGTGTAACCACGGAAACAACCCTACAATGATATTTAAATCGCATTATAGCCTACTTATATGAGTAACCACGGAAACAACCTAACAACCTTACAATGACATTTAAATCTCATTATACTTATATGTGTAACCACGGAAACAATCTTACAATGACATTTAAATCTCATTATACTTATATATGTAACCACGGAAACAACCTTACAATGATATTTAAATCTCATTATACTTATATGCGTAACCATGGAAACAACCATACAATGACATTAAAATCTCATTACATTTACAGTATGCGTGTAACCACGGAAACAACTTTACAATGACATTTAAATCTCATTATACTTATATGCGTAACGAAGGAAACAATTTTACAATGACATTTAAATCTCATTACACGTATACGTGTAACCACGGAAACAACCCTACAATGATATTTAAATCTCATTATAGCCTACTTATATGAGTAACCACGGAAACAACCTAACAACCTTACAATGACATTTAAATCTCATTATACTTACATGTGTAACGACGGAAACAATCTTACAATGACATTTAAATCTCATTATACTTATATATGTAACCACGGAAACAACCTTACAATGATATTTAAATCTCATTATACTTATATGCGTAACCATGGAAACAACCATACAATGACATTAAAATCTCATTACACTTACAGTATGCGTGTAACCACGGAAACAACCTTTCAATGACATTTAAATCTCATTATACTTATATGCGTAACCACGGAAACAATTTTACAATGACATTTAAATCTCATTACACTCATACGTGTAACCACGGAAACAACCCTACAATGATATTTAAATCTCATTATAGCCTACTTATATGAGTAACCACGGAAACAACCTAACAACCTTACAATGACATTTAAATCTCATTATATTTATATGCGTAACCAAGGATACGACCTTACAATGACATTTAAATCTCATTATACTTATATGTGTAACCACGGAAACAACCTTACAATGACATTTAAATCTCATTATACTTATATGCGTAACCACGGATACACCCTTACAATGACATTTAAATCTCATTATACTTATATGCGTAACCACGGAAACAACCCTACAATGACATTTAAATCTCATTATATGCGTAACCACGGAAACAACCTTACAATGACATTTAAATCTCATTATACTGTACTTATTTGCGTAACGTCAGAAACAACCTTACATTGACATTTAAATCTCATTAAATATTTCCAATGAAACATTAATAAAGTATTAAATGTAACCGGTGGCCAGAACGCCGGTGACTAAAATGTAATCGGTGACAAGAAGGTTTAATGACGACATCTCCGGTGGCGAGAATTCCTAAACACTTCGAATAATATATCACCACACATCGCCAATTTTATATAAATTTAATGAAATACTTTGTATTTTCTCTGAGTTTGTGCATTAACGATGCATAGAATCAGAAGCAATTTTTACTGACATAATTCATTCTCCAGAAAACATGCGGTAACTAGCTGAAGTTGGATTACCAACATAGACTTACCATGTTGCATGCCAAAGCACACAATATGAATAACAACTCTCCCACAGACGGCTCAGCTGCATTGTCTTCTGCCATATCTCTCTGATCCGGATAAACATGTTCTTGTAATGACACGTGATGTCGCTATTGTTGTGAGCCCTTGAGACATTTGAATTGACGTAAGCTGTTTCAAACGAGAAATAGAATCCAATTCTGTGGGGAAATAACAACATATCATGAATGTTGTTATGCTAATTATCAGTTAGTTTGTATTAATTACTTTAGATTATATGCAATGTGACTGCCGGTCATGGTCTACGCAAGGACTAAAGCGTAATTTTGGTTTTGCGTGGAAGCTGTGGTCATGGATTGAAAACCAGCTTTAATCCATCGACGTCACGTCACAGATGTCTTCCTGCGAATTTGTCTAGTGTGCAGACTTAAACAAAAACAAGATATTATTGTATCAATACTGATAGAAGACAATACTTACTTACAAATGGCTTTTAAGGAATCCGCAGGTTCATTGTCGCCCTTACATAAGCCCGCCATCGGTCCCTATCCTGTGCGAGATTAATCCAGTCTCTATCATCATATCCCACCTCCCTCAAATCCATGTTTATATTATCCTCCCATCTACGTCTCGGGCTCTCCAAAGATCTTTTTTCCTCCGGCCTTCCAACTAACACTCTATATGCATTTCTGGATTCGTCCATACGTGCTATATGATCAGTCCATCTCAAACGTCTGGATTTAATATTCCTAATTATGTCAGGTGAAGACTACAATGTGCGCAGTTTTACGTTGTGTAACTTTCTCCATTCTCCTGTAACTTCATCCCTCTTAGCCCCAAAGAACTTTATTCTCAAACACCTCTAATCTCTGTTCCTCTCTCAAAGTGAGAGTCCAAGTTTCACAAACATACAGAACAACCGGTAATATAACTGTTTTATATATTCTAACTTTCACATTTTTTGAGAGCAGACTGGATGACAAAAGCTTCTCAACCGAACAATAACAGGCATGTACCATATTTATTCTGCGTTTAATTTCCTCCCGAGTGTCATTTATATTTGTTACTGTTGCTCCAAGATATTTGAATTTTTCCACCAATTCAAACGATAAATTTCCAATTTTTATATTTCCTTCTTCTTCTTCTTCTTCTTCTTCTTCTTCTTCTACCTTTAAAGGATTGGATTTTTGTCCCGTTCCGAAACTAAAGGAATATTTGTTCCGTCCATCTCTTCCTTGGACGGTCAACGTCTCGTCTGCCGGTAGGCTTATAAAAGTATGCTTGCCTCGGGAGACGTCCAGGGGACATTCTCTTGATATGGTTATACCATGTATTCAGGTACTTCTGAATCTCTTCGACCATCCTTTCGCACTTCAGTTGTTTCCTTATATCTTCGCTTTTTAGTTTATTACTCCGTGTTACACCAAGCATTGATCTCAGGAATCTCATCTCCGAAGCCTTGATCCGTCTCTTATCTTCCTCCCTCATAACCCAAGTTTCACTCCCGTATTGTAGGGCGGGTTTTGAGATTACATTATACATCCTTAACTTTACTTCTGTTCTAATGTTTTTTCCTAGGTATCTCATAATACAGCCATTTAGCTTATTATACTTTTGCAAATTCTCCTCTAAATCTTTATTCATTTGGTATATTGATACAACACATCCAAGGCATTTAAAACTACGAGTATTTACTTGTTCTATTATATTTCCATCTATTACTACTTTAACTCTTTTAATTGCCTTTCCCTGCATTGCCATTGCTTTGGTTTTATTCTTGGAGATGTTCATGTTGTATTTTTTCAAAACTGTATTTAACTTTGTTATGTTTTCTTGTAGTCGTTCTTCAGAATCTGCTAGTAGAACCTGGTCATCTGCAAACAGTATAGTGTTCATATATTTATTCTTTCCTAGGCGTATATATTTTGGATTTATTGATTTCCATTCTTCTAGTATTCTGTTGATATATAAGTCAAAAAGAAGTGGGGATAGTCCACAACCTTGTCTTAATTCCGTATTGACTTTTAAGGGTGTGCCTAGTACCTGTCTGTTCTCTTGATTAAAAAAAAATACTCGTGTTATCATAATTTATATTTCCATTTCGTATTATGTTCTGATCATGAGACATAATCATAAACGTACTTTATCTTTTCGGGGTTTACTTCCAAGCCAATCTCTTTACTTGCTTCAAGCAAAATTCCCGCGTTTTCCCTCATCTTTTTTGGATTTTCTCCTAATATATTCACGTCATCCACATATACAATTACAAACCATTATAATAAAATTACAAACCATTTTCCAAATTTGAAATATTTTAAAATTGAAGCTTTTAAAATAGACAATTATAAAATTATTCATGATGTGTAATATTAACAAATGTGTGTATTTTTTCAACTTTCATTTCTGTTGATTACTTCATGTTTTTATTGAATATCACTGGCTTCTGTCTGATTGTCAACTTATATTAAATGTGTTTTTTCCTCTCCTTTTGTCTTTCTTCTCTCTTTTTTTTTTTTTGCTCCTGTGTGTTATTTATTGGTTTGAATTAAGTCTCTTACTGTATATAGTAAACTTGTAAATCTTATGTTATATTATTGGCTAAGACCATACCGTACACGAGTCTTGCTGTTACGGTAGTGGCTAGAAACATTTTTGTTTTATAATTTTAATTTGTAACACTAGCTAGCTAGCTAAATAAAATAAATAAAATACAAGCAGCTGATGTAACCCGTTTAATTCCAAACTCTCTCTGTTATCCTGGACTTTCTTAATGGCATATTCTAGAGCAAAGTTAAAAATTAAAGGTGACAATGCATCTTCTTGCTTTAGCCCGCAGTGAATTGGAAAAGCATCAGGCAGAAACTGGCCTATACGGATTCTTGTGTACGTTTTACTGAGACACATTTTAATTAATCGAACTAGTTTTTTGGAAATACCAAATTCAATAAGAATATTATATAAAATTTCTCTCTTAACCGAGTCATATGCCTTCTTGAAATCTGTATTATTATTATTATTATTATTATTATTATTATTTTTATTATTATTATTACCTGGACTAGGATTTTGATGAAATTGCATCTTTTTTCTAGCAAGCCAGAAACATAGCCGCTTTAGTATTTATATGTTATGTGATAAACTGAGTGTTGTAGGACATATTTGTTAGGGAATTTATTTTGCATTTTTTGCCTGTTTTAACTCATAAGAGCATCTTTTGTGTTATTCGGACATTTTTTAGGCATTTTCATTTAATTTTGGCCGCAAATCTTCATTATTAATATAGAATAATCTTTATTTCCTTTGATATTTTGTCTACATATTTAGTCCATTAATACCCTTTATTTTTTACTTGGTTATTTAACAATGCTGTACCAACTACGAAGTTATTTAGCGTCGATGGAGTTGGTGATAGTGGTATGATATTTGGCGAGATGAGGCCGAGGATTCGCCATAGATTACCTGATATTTGCCTTACGGTTGGGAAAAACCTCGGAAAAAACCCAACCAGATAATCAGCCCAAGCGGAAATTGAACCCGCGCCCGAGCGCAACTCCGGATCGGCAGGCAAGCGCCTTAACCGACCGATCTACGCCGGTGGCTAATACCCATTATTTTTTATAATATTTTAATCGTTTTTCTACACAAATATTGCCCTTTTAACATAGTACACCCCATGTAATGGATCAGTCCAACCATCCCTTCAATATAGACTCCTCTATACTTGCTAATTCCGTATTAGAGTGGCCTTGTGATGGGCTACATGGAAATTACACCAGGTAAAATAATTAATTAAAGTGTACCACTTAGAAAAAATTATGTAAACTTAAATAAACTTAAATGTTGGTACTAGAATTTAATTTAATTACTAGTCTAAATATTAAGTAGCACAAAACGCCTTTTCCTACTAAGCCAATTTTTGAATGTAAGATCAATTTTTAGGGCATTTTTAAGGACATTTTTGAAAGAATTTTAGGTCATAAATGCATTGTTTTTAGGACTTTTTTTATGATTTATAGGTCATCAAAATTCTAGCCCTAATTATTACTACTTACTGCTATTATGAGAATTTTCAGTCGTATTCTTTTACAAATTATACATGTTCGTCCACTGATATCTTACGTACAAAAGATGGAGTCTTATTGATTAGGCAGTATACGTAGAAATAGAATTAATTTTAACGCTCTTGGTTTTGAACGTGGTTGTTGGATGTGTCAAGGAATGCCTTAAAATGTAAGTGGAAAGACAGAGGACAAGACCATCGCGAAACTCGGCTGAGAGGCCGACAGCAGAACACCAAGACGATGACAGAACAAAAGAACAAAAACAGAAGAAATCTCTCAGACTACATTACGTAACAACGCACAAACTCGGCCTGCACGGACAGATGAAAAATATTTCCATTGTTTTATAAAGGAGTCAACACATTCGAAACAAAAAAGAATAAAGGGTAATGCTTTCGAACACTTTTCACGTCTCAAACGATTTTTCGATAGTAAATCATGGAGCAATACCGAAAAGAGGAGGAAATGTGTGCTCGGACTTACAGAAGAAAGGAAGGCTCCCTTGACTAGCGCATGTATATGGTTTCAAAGTGTAGCTCGTGCGTGCAAAAGTGGCACCTAATTCTAAATAAATTTGAATGTACAAGAGTAAGAGGACACTCATAAGCACCGATTGGAATCATTCGTTTGAAGGGGCTCATTCATAAACAATGACAGAAAATTTTGCGGAAAAAAGTGGCTTATATAATAAAGCTGATAAATTAAAATAAACGTAGTGCACGTACACCGGTAAGATATTAATAGCCAGTGGCTAAGGATTATGTTCTTAGCACTTATATTAACAAATAAATAAATAAATAAATAAATAAATAAATAAATAAATAAATAAATAAATAAATAAATAAATAAATAAATAAGTAAATACACATCATACATACAAACATACACACATACATACATACATACATACATACATACATACATACATACATACATACATACATTACCGTAAATATTTAAATTCTAGAATATGTAAATAGATCCTAGTACTTCATAGGTTAGGAATAGGAAAATAAGTTAGACTAAGAAGTAATAATATTATATTGACAGTTACACATCATAGATGAACTACACTAATAATTAGCCATACTTAAGCTAGAATAGCAACATACATACATACATACATACATACATACATACATACATACATACATACATACATACATAGTGTTCTGCGAAATGGCAGACCTTTCATTGCAAACCCAGTATTCTCCAATATTTCCTATTTTCTGTCTTCCTCTTAGTCTCTGTATATGATTCATATGCCTTAATGTGTCTATCATCTGATATTTTCTTCTACCCCGAATTCTTCTCCCGTTTACTGTTATTTCCAGTTCATCCTTCAGTAGGCAGTTCCTTTTTTTTTTTAGTAGGTTATTTCACGACGCTTTATCAACATCTTACAGGTTATTTAGCGTCCGAATGAGATGAAGGTGATAATGCCGGTGAAATGTGTCCGGGGTCCAGCACCGAAAGTTAACCACCATTTGCTCATATTGGGTTGAGGGAAAACTCAGAAAAAACCTCAACCAGGTAACTCATCCCGACCGGGAATCGAATCCTGGCCACCTGGTTTCATTAAGGAAGAGCTTTGAGTGTAATATCGCCTATTTTGAAATTCAGGTATGTAAGAAATATGTCAGTAGAGTTTAGTTCAATATAGCCTAATGTGTGATAAAGCAAGAAAGTGTTAAAAAATAAAACCACGTGAGATTACAAGTGCAATTTTATAAATAATTAGCTATCCTTTGCTCATGAATATTAATGACGCGGATCTAAACATTAAACTGTCATTAATAAGCGCACTGATGAATGAAAGAAGACATTGTTATTGTTATCATAGTGTATGCTACACATATGGAAACTGTGAATAAAATTATTAGTATCGCTGTACAATTGCGAGTGTTTCAAGAATTCCTACAGTAAATATTGTAGAATACCTGCTTCAGAAATATAAAACAATAAGAATTATTCCGATTAGGTTTCAATTTTCGCTACAACGCTGCACATATATTGTTGTAATATTATAATTAATTCGATCTGGTGGCACACAATAATAAAATAAAAATATATAAAGAGTGTATTTAAATCCAGTAATCAAACTTCTAGGGATGATACAAAAACCAAAGCAAACGTCTTTTAGTTAAATGACCATGGGTCGGAAACAGGGTTTAAGCTAGAAAATAAATGTCTCAAAAATGCACAAATGAAAAATTATGTTTGTGCAAATTGCGTAAAGATTGTGCAATATTCTAAATAATTGTAGGCCTACAAAAAAGATAAAATTAATAAGGTTTGCATAAACAAAAATTATGTAAATTGTTTCTTGGAGTTTTATTACTTTCAATCCATCTTACCACAGTCTAGATATGCTTATGTAAGTAAATCATTAGACGTAGGTATGTTTAGAATCAATACTGCTGAATTCACATCACATTAAAATAAGTTATTTTATGGGCACTCTAAATATTGAAATTCTATAAGAGTAGGCCCTTCAAGATTTATTGTTGGCAGAATGCTACCTCTTTTTACTGAAAGACTGTTTCTAATTACAGTTTTTACAAATTCATGCAACTAAATCCTCGCTCACAATTTACAGTATGCGATGGAACTGTATAAATCAATTAGAAGAAATTGTTCATTTAACTTATTAACTTACATGAATTGTACCAACTCTTTGAAATCCATTCCTGAACATATTTCCTCAATACCTTCTTGAACTTTGAGAAAGGGTGGATAGAACAAAGAAAAATTCTCTCTGGCACCGGGACTTGAGCTCTACGTGCTGACGTTTTATCCACTAAGCCACACCGGATTCCAGCCCCGATGCCCGATCGAATCCCTCTCAGTTTACGTTCTACCTCTCAGTTTCCCTTTGGTGGCCTGCCCTCATCTACTGTGTCACAGAACATTGCCAATGGCATTATCATTTCATTTAAATTCAGATTCTCAAGAACTGATTAGTTCACACACATCTCTGATTTCATTTTCTCCATTACGATCTTCCTTTCTGCAGTTCAATGTGGTTGTCACATTTTTGCACATTTATATTGAAAGTTTGTTGCATTTTTAGAAGTCGAGTAGCAAAATGCGACAAATGCGACTGTGACTTAAACCCTGGTCGGAAGCTAATTAATGAGTGACAAAACCAGAAACTGTAAGGAATAAAGAACACAGTTGTAACGTTACTTATAACAATCATTCCTCAAAACCACTTCCATTTGTACTCGATTACAAAAACTGTTCAAAAGAGTGACCTCGTCCGTAAATACAAACTCTGGCAACGACGTGTTATTGCCTGTCGTACACATTCAAAGACTCCAGGCATGTGCTGTAGCGCGTCAGCAGCTGCAAGCACCCGAGCGATGAACTATTTCTTCTCGTACACCAGGCTCTTCAAGTGCCCCCACACACAAAAAAGTCAAGCGGATTTCCCGCGGTGGACCCATTGAATGGCCTGCTCGTTCTCCCGATCTTACCCCACTTAACTGCAAACTAACACATTCCCGCAAAAGAGAGTATTAGAGCGTAGTAATTTGGAAGGAGAACACTATTTCATACTTGTACTCGTATTTTATATTTGTAACACTTCCTCTATTATTATTATTATTATTATTATTATTATTATTATTATTATTATTATTATTATAACACTAGCATAAATTAAAAGCTCTAATATGAAGTGGTTTCTAAAATAATTGACGATCATGATACAAACTTTTGGAGTTTGTTTCGTAGAAATATAATACAATGCAGTACTGTAGTTTCCACTCCTGGAGAAAGAATGAAGTGCCCAAAAATAACTGCCCGGAAATCGTTTTTGTCAACCATGTATTCAGTTTGAACTCTCCGGGATTTGAATCTAGACATGTAATGTGACAAAGCTGAAGCATTAGTAGTTCAACTGATGATCCGTAAGCGTAACATGAAATGTTCAATTAGGCGATAGAAAAGAATGCATGTTAAGGAAATACGAAAAATCAAATTAATTACTAATTCAATAGCTTATTTAATTGACGATTCTGGTGTAATACTTATTACTCGTATACTCTGCGAGTATTGTACTAAGAAAAATAATGTAATTTACAGTATTTCCTAAATCATATAAATAGTGTAAAATATAATTTAAAACAAGAGAAGAAAAATAACATAATGGGCTTTTAGAGAAGAATCATCAGTGAGAACAAAGTTACAGTCAGAAAGTAAAACTATGCAACAGGAGTGTTAATAATTATTTTCGTTATAAAACGAATAAGGAAACGAAAGAAAAAGCACACAGACAGTAAGTGGCAAAATTCCAAATCATAGGCCTATGAATTGCCATCCATAAATTTTAAAAGCAAAGATGAAAGCAATGAAGGATGTCCATAAGACAAAAGCTGTACTAAAAATGCATTTTTCCGAGTATGTGGCTCAGGCTTAGCGCACAGGTCTTCCATCCAGGCGGCTCAGGTTCGATGCCCGGCCAAATCTTGATGAAATTTTTAGTGAACAAAGCACACGTTGCACAAAAGTTTCTCAGAGAACTTACGTTTCCAACTACAGTTTCGCCAATATTCTCTACCTTTTCATTTCATCTATCATCAGCAACAATTTTAAATTAAATTGAAGTCTTGAGAATAACAGGAGTTTCTGATGCTGATATGAAGGGTTCAGAACCATAGTGGACCAAGCGCTATTTATTAAAAACGGAGAAAGCAAGGGTTAAAGTTGAGTGAATACCATAATTTAATGAAGACTGACATATCATTTAGTTTTAATGTGTATACTTTATATTACTTTCTATATTTTTCCATTGAATTATGGTAATAACTTCATTTTAACCCTTGTTTTTTATGGCATTAATAAATGGCGCTTGGCCCACTATGGTTCTGGACCCTTCATATATAAAGGGCATGAGGATACGGGCCCTGAGGCTTATCAGATACTTGTCTGAGGATAGGACCTAGTTCTGTCAGAGCTAAGGCAGTTTGACCCATTAGTCAGCGTCGGATTCACGAATACAACCCAAATCACCTATCGGACTTGGATAATCATCGCTTATATAGATACATAGGGTGATGAATTAGTTAGTGGAAACCTAGGTGCAAGGATCCATCCTGAGTAAGGCCCACGAAATGTCAAGCCAAGTTAAATCTAGCCAAGCATAGAATACATTTTATTCACCCTTCTTGGTTACGTCATTATTTTTCGTTGGAAGATGGAAAGGAAGTTCAATTGTTAATAATGTACTATCTATATGAAATCATGGTTGAAATATTTTTTTTTTTTTACAAAAATGTAACTTGCAAGAAGTTAACAAAAACACTTAATTGAAACCTTTCGATAAATCAATTTTGACAAACTTTCAGTAGGCTGTACAGTATAACGGGTTATTTAGACTATGACGTCAACAAAAGTGCCTTTGCCAAATTTCTAGAAACATGTTGGTCAGGTAAGGTACATCTTGAAATATAAATACTCACAAAATTAAGCTAGAATAAAATATAAAGCTGAGAAATTAATTACAAAAAAAAAATTAGTATGAGAGGATTGCATAGAATGTTTGCTCGATGAACGATCTAGGCCTATGTCTCTTAAGCAAATCTGGCTTTCAGGTAGTAGCTCCCTGTAAAGCAGGTTTGAATAATTTCAAGAAAAAATTGTTCCGGGGCCGGGTATCGATCCCGGGACCCTTCGCTTAGTGCACGAATGCTCTCCCAACTGAGCTACCCCAGAATGTATGTCTCTGCTTATGTATGACAGTGAAACGAAAAATACACACAGAACTAAGCCAGGAAAGGAAATAGAGATTAGAAATAAATTTCTAATATGTAAAGTAAGAGCTTTAGATCAGAATTAGATATATACTACTGGGTGATTTACGAGGAAAGGTAATAACTTTAGGATATGGTACTTGAAACCGTTTTCAGTAAAAACAGTTGGTTCGATCATAGGCTCTATTTCGAGGAGGCAATGCCTTTTATTTGGGAAAATTGAAGGCAACAATATGAAATCCACGCTTCCCTAGGTATTCTGTGTCATAATCAGGCTTAGGATCCGGGACACTTTAGCAACCAATGTACGCACAACTTGACTATAGAGTTCCTTGAACATAGTAGATAGACAATTCAGAGGTCTGCATCGGACGTTTTCGCTCGATCGCCAAGTAGTTCAGAGCATAATCCGATAGGTAGCGCACATGCATGATGGGTAAAATTGTCGCGAGCGATAAATCCTCGAACGGTATAAGCCCAGCGTTAGACATTCGTTCTTGTCACATTGATGAACTATGTAGCAACATCATAGATGTTTATCATTTCAAAACTTTGCAGTGTTTAACTAACCTCTCTATAGTACACTACAAAACTTGCTTTAAAATGTATATAAATGTTGTAGATAAATGTCCCCCCCCCCCACACACACACAGGAGTTATTTTGTTTTTGCAATATCTGATAGATGTTATTGGATGTAAATGTAATTATTATAAACGGAGAACACAATCACGATACTGCAAGAAATGTATCAAGTTTTCTAGTAATAATAATAATAATAATAATAATAATAATAATAATAATAATAATCTCTAATAATTAGTGTATCAATCTTTGCGTCTGTAACAGTTGTGCAGCATGATTATTCGTTTTATTATATTTTCTGTGACGTTATCTCTGTACCAATATTGTTATTAATTTACTGCTATATAATAATATTTTGTAAAACTTTTCTACACTGTCGCAGTATATAGGCGGAACACTATGTATGGACCTATCATATTATATATGTGGTAAATCAAATACTGAATAATTATTAATTAGGAATAATAACTGTATATCGAAGTTTTTCGTACTATTTTATTTATAACTTCATGTTTCTGTTTTGGTACGTTCCATTAGACGTTTGTCATAAACGCAGAAAAGAAAGCCTTATTTTTACCGTGTGAGCAAAACGTATGACGTGTATCTTATCTGTCGCCTTCCATACAAGATAAAACATGTCTGTGAGATGACCTTGTACTGTGCTTCTATTTATTACGAACGCATCACGACCGATCTTATCTCACTCGAGCGTGCGACATTCGACCGAGTTCAAGCGAGCGATTTAACTGCAATGCAGCACTGTGATAGACATACTGCGAATGTAAACAACGACGTCGATGTGCTGCGTTATATTGTACTGTTAATAGTGCAATCTAGTGACGGCGGAAAATGAAGTAGGATACATACCTCGCAAGTTTTCATGTCCCTCGGAGACGTTGAAGGCGTTAGCGTTACAATGAACAATCATGTACTGTGCACACTTGCAACTAGTTCGAAAAAAAACTGTTCACTATGAATTGAAAATGCACTGTGTTGACCTGAGTTCGTTTCGTAGAGAGAGACTGTACCTCTGATCACGAACCGGATGTACACTAACACACAGGTAAACAAAACCCAACATGCTACCTCACTCCATCTATACTCCGTTGCACTGTAACTTCACTTCATTCTTAAGTTGTCTCGGATCCTAAGCCTGGTCATGACTCTGTTCAAATATTACTCACAAATTATAACTTTCTGGGAGGACGTATTATTTAAATTAAGATAGCAGGATCTTTGTTCGCACACTGAATAGCAAGGTCAAGGACAAATTAATCCAATTTAGTTGATGTTATCAAAACGCTATTCAAATTGAAGTGCAAGGTGTTTTAATACAAAAATGCTTAAAGTATGATTCATATTCATATTAACTCTTTTATTAGAAATATCTTAAAAGTCATATCCTTACCTGTTCCCTCTTCGTGGATCATTTCGCGATAGCAGTTCGTAATTTCCTTAACGACAACTTCCCAGGAAGATGGATTGGCCCAAGATTACTAGCACCATAACCATGGCCTCAACGAAGTCCCGACTTGACAACACGCACAACAGCCTGTGGGGGACATAAAAGAAAAAGTTGCTATAATAAAGGAAAAAAAAAATCATTAGTTTTAATAATTTAACAAAAATATTGGTCTTGTAAACCAAAAATAAGAAACACCTTTTGAAACTTCAGAAAAAAAGATTATATTTTTTATTAATTCCCAAAAGTAATATTTTAAATTAACTACTTTTTTATATTAAAAATATAATAATTATAATATTAGACGGTATCATCAAACGACGAACTGAAAGACGCTGTGACAGCTGCCTTTGCAGACATAACACAGCAGTTACGTAAAATGTCACAAAGGACTTGGAGACGTATCAAACTCTGCATAGACAATGATGAAGCTCACACAGACCCAATAGATTTGGTAAGTAAGTAAGAAATATGGTGTGTGGATAAGCTTCGGGGCTTCTACCGCGTTGACTTGGTGTTGGTGGCTAACGTTTCGACCGCTGTGGTGTGGTCATCTTCAGAGCAGTACTTGGATAAGGAAATAGTCTGCGAGCTCGTATATATAGTAGTCTCGATGGGGGGAGTACTTGCGGTGATAGGTCGCAGGTTCTCCTTCTGGCATCTGATTGGTCCTACGTTGTCCAATCCGGTTGAGGTCTGTATGAAGGGGAGTATTCATATTAAATACTGGCCATTGCTACGATGACATATGGCCCGCTCTGTACGGAGTTTTCATTAATAGTTACTGTAGTTCCTTCCACATGTTCTTTCTTGATTAATCCTTCTTCATTTTGCGTAGCGGGGCATTCGAAGTCTACATTCTACAGAGGAGGACATTTAGGCGTCCTGCCAGACTCACGGAAGACGGAAGGACAAACATCCCCAAGGCAGAACTGTCCTGCTGAAAGGAGGACATCTGGTCAGTTTCGGTATAGCTACTAGTGTAGTGCATTTCATGCTCTATGTTCGGTTCAAGTTTGTCGAGAGTGACAAGAACCGAAGTCAGCTTTGAAGAAGCGGATCTGCCTCGCTCGCTCGGACTTGCCCCTTGTATGATCCGTGCCCTTGAAGTTCGCTGGCCTCTCTTACACTCCTCTCCCAACCTTCATGCTTTTAGCTGAATAAGGATTTTAGAACAAATCTTGTGAAGTTTTATTTAGTTGTAAGGAGAGGTAATTTTTATTAGAAAAATATGAATAAACTTCGACAGAAATATATGTACATATAGGTACATACGTTATGTTTTTAAAATACATGACAGTTGTTACTATACCAATTACCGAAAGAAAATATCTATAATTACATTATTAACATAATATTCAAATAAATCACAGTTTCTCTATAACAATATTTGTGTGACTATACGGATGATGGAAGTATTACAGGCACTATGTTCGATTCAAGTTCGTCGAGTTCGACGAAGTTAGATATTCGTCGATTTTCGATCTGCAGATGAAGGCCTATCGTGTTTGTTCCATTGTTATAAAAATATTGGCTGTCTTCCACGCCCACCCCTTCATGTTTTAGCGTAGACCTTGCGATTAGTCTTTCATGTAAAATAAGACGAAGTTTGTAATGTCTTGGTTGCCGTTCTCATGTTCGAACATTGCAGGACACTATTTTAAATCGCTTAAGGATCTGAGCAGATATCTTGCAATTAGTTTTTTCATATGGAATAAGACGAACTCTTGGTTTCCTCTCTCATGTTTGTACAGGGACATCATTTTATTTTTAATTGAATTTTTATTGTACCGGAGTTTTTGAATGTACTTCACTCCCACCCCTTCTACTAATGAAGTTTCAACTGTCATCCACATAGAACCAAGGCCGCATATAGTAAACAATACTGAGTTAGTGAGTATAGTAACTTCCAGAAATATGTTCACGTTTTCCAGTGACGAAAGAGCTTTCAATATTGAATCATATTTTCACACAGGTACTGTCGTCCGTTTGCCTACATCGCATCCCGATTTCCCCCATCTGCTTCTGCTCGCCCCTCTGTAAAGGCTAATGTCTGGGTTGTCTCAGCTCTTTTCTGAAAACATTAATTTCTGTTAGAAATTGGACGTCTATGTAATATTATACAACTATTTAAAATAAGTTAAATAAAAAGGGCCTCGTTAAGTAATTAACTGTCACGTGATTTCCCACCTTTCTATGATCCTACGACATAACCACTTGGACGGACAGTAGATAGCATGTCTGAGTAATTTTAACTGTGCAGGTCGGGCAGAAGTGAAGACTGAATTTACATTACGTAAGGTACTCTTATAGATAACTCAGTTCGTGAGTAAAAACAGTTATTGTTAACACTGTACTGTATTTTGATTAAACAAACACCTAATGAAAATTATGGAACTCAAAATTGCGATATTTCCTAGTATACGTAAATGGATGAACTACTTTTCTTCCTTCCTATACCTAGTAAAGTGATCTGTTTGTATTTTACGCCAGTATCATCGAACTCCAGTCGTGGAAGGGGGTAGCAAACAGTGTTTTCGGTTCTTAACCGTTAATCCAAAGGTATAGCCAAGTTAATATTAAAAATGTTAGCAAAAATAAATGATGTCCCTGTACATTGCACGTACTAGTCGGTACTTTGAACATTTAATTTTTTAAATATATTTTTCTCATATTTATTTATACGTCTATCTGTGTGAATGTTTAGTCATATTAATAACAAGGAAAATTACCTATACTCATTAATATTCGTAACTTCGCAAGATATGTGCCTGATATACTTATGCAGGTAAAGCATAAAGGCGCAGGGAGAGTAGGAACTAAAGAGAATGGCACCAAACATATGTAAGGAAAGGAAAACATTGAACAAACGCAAATGTAGCTTCAGTTCTACAGAGACATAAACCAAACATAAGGTTCTTACCGGTTTTCAATGGACTCTGTTATTTTAGTATACATGCTTCACTTCCCCGTACTGTTGGGATGTCTATGGAGTAGGGCGAAGTTTGTAGTATCTTGATATCCACTCCCATGTTCGAAAATTGCACGACACTAACAACTACAACAACAGGGATAAGAGATTTGGGAATATCTTGGAAGAATTGGGGAATTTTCTATGAAAATAATAGGAACAGGCTGGTCTTCTAGCCCATAAAGCATAGAGGAAGTAAAAGAAAGATTAGGCCTACACGTTTCCTTGTGAGTTAGGCCGCTTTTATCCTTAAATAATACTGTTTCTGTGTTGCAGTAGAGGAAGTGTGAGGGTTACAACACTGGTTATCTACTGCAGTCATTTGATATTCCTCAGTGAGCTGAAGGAACTGTAGAGGGTTTCCATAAACCTCTCACTTACTACCACTCTTTATCTCATTCCACATGCCGCTTGCTCTGCTCTGCGCATCATTTATGTTTCGTATTACCTGACTGCTCTGGTCCGCACACTAATGTGGCGCTAGATACCGGACCCTAAATGCGGCGGACATTCACTCCAACTGCCTCGTGTTCTATCTAATACAAACGTATGCCAAGAAATTACTAAGATTCACCTTTATGTTCATTTCTGACATAGGAAAAGAGAATTACAGTATAAAGTACTTGTCAGTGAAATGGTCATTGTCAGAGCTCTAAATTTGATTAGGCCTATATGCGAAATGTTTGTTCATACATAGGGAGACCCGGGCAAAACGAATAACCCTGATAAAGAGAATAATGCATATTTCTTAGAAACGCCAAAAGGTAGCGCTTTCTGCTATGTTGGGGAAGAATCCCAACCAGATTTTGCTGCTGGAACTGACTTGTCGTCATTCTAGCTAGTGAGAGAAGAAGTCAGCTTGTGTTTGAAAAAATTGACTGTTTTCTTAAAATATTTCAAGGTAAGAGAAACAAAATGTACAACACACAATACGGCAGAAACATTTTGTTATGTGATAGTAATATATAGGCGATACGATTACTTCTAAAGTACCGTACTTACGAAGAAGATTATTGACGTTTATGTTTGTATAACCTTAAATGAAAAGGGAAATGGCGTCTGCGGTCAAAGTGAATAGGGCAGTGTGGATAACTTATCCGCTTTGCCTTGCCACCTTTATTTGACTGTATAAGTGTTAGCTGTATTTTTGTATGAATTTGTCTATTGTAATAAAGCTTGTTAGATCATTTTACATAGTGGAGGCATTAAGTCACACTAATTAAATTATAAATCAGTAACGCTGATCTTAATTTTTACTTAAAAAGGTCGTAATGTGTTTTCAGATGGTTTAATCTTTCAAGAGGAAGACGGAACGAGCCATGAAGAAAGCACGTGAAGAAATAAAATCTTCCAATCATTGTTTCTGCTATCTGGCCATACAACCATAACGTGTTTGTTGATGAAGATTTTGCTCCAGATCAACTTACAGATCGCCCACTTGAGACTGAAATCAGCGAAACGACAGCTGGCTCAGATTTAACAAAGTCTGCGTTGCCAGCTTCTTCAGCGGCTGAAGAAACAGTTAATGCTCACTCAGAATCAACCACCTCTGTGATGTTTGAATTATTAGAAATATTCAGTAATTTTTTTAATTTTAGAGTCCTATTTTTAACTATGCATCATGACTAGGGCCGTGGCATCGGTATATTTGTATTAGTTTGAAGGTGAAGATACGACGCCGAACAGAATGTAGTCGACGTGTTTCAAGTACAGGCAGCAGAAGCGAATTTGACACAAGCCTAAACAAGCACGTTCGGTGTTTTGTATACGATTATTGCGTATTATATAACCTAGACAATACAATCATTGTATATAGGGGTTAACATCGGAAAGATCTAAAATGTTGAGGTTGAGAATAATTATTGGAAATCATACTTAAATTGTCACAAATGTGGTAAAACTTAAGTCTCAAAAGATTTTTTTTTATATTTAGAGTTTTGCATTACAGTTTTGGAATGCCGAAAATGTATATGGCGTATGATTATATAAACAAAAAAAGTGTTTACGAAAATGAACACTGTAAAAAAAAAAAAAAAAAAAAAAAAAAAAAAAAAAAAAAAAAAAAAAAAAAAAAAAAAAAAAACCTGTGGTTTCAATACATTATGCAAAATTACAAGAGTTTTGTCAGATGACAAGTGCTATTGTTATAAACGTGATGTAGAAATGGATGATTTGAAATATTTTACATATGCGCCCTTGGTTTCAGCCGATGTAGAACGCAGTTTCTCCGCATACAAGGTTATACTATCCGACATTCGGCGGTCATTTTCATTTGAACCTTTGAAAATAAATTGCGTTTATTGCAGCGGGAACCGAAACCAGGCAAACAACATGCAAGACGAGTAAGGTACAGAATAGATGTGATAAATTAATTAGGGGAATGTCGGGTAGGGCCGGACGGCGGGTGTGTCCGGACACTTACAGTTTTCGTAAATGCCGTAAGATAGAAGCATGTTCTTGAGTGCGTTTAGAAGCCTCCGTCCAGAGTACTGAATACACATCAGTGTGTAGCTTACCTCCTGGTGTTAAGTGTGTACGTCATTGTCCGTGATTTCCATTGTGTCTGCTCTCCGCCTCAGTCACTACTTTGAAATAAGGTAAGTGAAGTGCATCTGCAAACTACTGTTGTGTTTATAGAAGTGTTAGGGAACTAATTATAGAAGTGCGCTTTAAAATTCAAGTAACTTTAGAAATGGCGGGAATTCTTTCGTTGGCGTGTGTATCGGGTAAGACCGGACAGTGCTTTGTCGGGTAGCACCGGACACAGAAGTAAAATGCTTTTTTTTTGTGTTAACAGAGCTCACTGTTGGAGGAGATAATGCCGAAATCTGAAGAAAAACATAATAAAAAGGGATGTTGGACCGAAGAAAATATGAAGCATGCCATGAATGATGTACTAATGGGAAAAATTAGTATTAGAGAAGCAGTTAGGGTGTATGACGTTCCGAAAAGCTCTCTGCATGACAGAATTAATAAAATAAAGGAAGGGAAGGAAGCTAATGTACCGCCTAAATTAGGCAGATTTGAACTTACTTTCTCCGAAACATATGAAGAGGAACTATTAGCCCATATCAGACAGCTCGACAGCATGTTTATGCCACTAAGCAAGAAGGAATTCTTGAAATTGGCATATGATCTAGCCGTGGAGTTGAGATTGCCTCACAGGTTTAACAAGACAAAGAAACTTGCCGGCAAAGACTTTTATTATGGATTTCTGAAAAGGCATCCTGAAATAGCATTAAGAGTACCTGAATCCACTAGTATGATGAGAGCAGTGGGTTTTAACAAGCCCCAAGTAGACCTGTTCTTCAGCAAGCTTGTGGAATTGATGGAGAAACATTCATTTCCCCCTTCACGGATATTCAATGCGGATGAAACTGCTGTTTCTTCAGTGCATGATAACTGTAAAGTGATGTCCGTGAAAGGAAAAAGGCAAGCGAAGGTGTAGCTCAGCCAAACGGGTGGATGAATGGTGACATATTTCTTGGATGGCTGAAATACTTTGTAAAGCACGTGCGTCCAAGTAAAGATAGCCCTGTGATGAAGAAAATGAGAAAATGGATGAAGTGGTTTTCACAAAACCACATGTCGAAGAAAGTCTATCTTCAGTCAGCACTCCGTGCAAGGATTCTGCGTCAATTGCGCCTCTCTTGAAGAAACTGTCCTCAATCCCTGATGCAAACAAACGAAGACTTGCTACGAGAAAACGAAAGGCAGAGAAGAGTCAAATTCTGACTGGAACCCCCTACAAAGAGTCGCTGGAAGAGAAACAGGTTCAAAAGAACAAAAAGGATGAGAAAAAACGCCGGAAATGAGCAAAAACTCTAAATTTGGATCAATCTTCAACATCAGTTCAGGCTTCTGCTTCCAGTGTGACTTGTTGCATATTGTGTGGTGAGAGTTTTGAAGAAGACTGGGTTCAGTGTAAAAAGTGCAAGGGTTGGGCGCATGAAAAGTGTGCAGATTTAGAAAATGCGACCTTTTATTACGAGTGTGACAAGTGTATGCAAGTGCAATAACTCTTTCTTTTCAATTCATACCATCTGTTGTACTTTTTTTTAAAACTTTTTGACTGTCCGGTACAACCCGCCAATATCCGAATCACTAGGCAAAATGTATATTTATAAATAGGCCTTTCCTCAGATTATTAATGTCTATTCATCAATAACAGTACACGTATATTGTTTTATGATTCTTGAATAGTATTATTAAAAATTTTGTTCTTTTCGTTAACATAAAACCAAGTCAATATAAAAGAAAAACCTTAAGTGTCCGGACCTACCCGACTCTCCCCTAATTAATGTAATAGTTAAATATAGAGAAAGGAAAATTGTACGCCATATACCTTTTGGGCATTCTAAAACTGTAATGCAAAACTCTTGATATTAAAAAAAAACGTCTTTTCAGACTTATGTTTTACCACATTTGTGACAATTTAAGTATGATTTCTCAACCTCACCAGCATTTTAGACCTTTCCGATATTAACCTTTCCTACAATAATTGTATTGTCTTGATTTTATAATACGCAATAATCGTATACAAAACACGGAACGCGCTTGCTTAGGCGTGTGTCAAATTCGCTTCCGCTGCCTGTATTTGAAACACGTCGACTACATTCTGTCCGGCGTTGTGTGTTCACCTCAGACTAATACAAATATACCAATGTCGCGGCCCTAATCATAACAATCATTATCTGGAGTTTACAAGTTATTTATGTTTTTTTTCATCCTTCCCGTTATTGTTCAGTTGATTTCAGCTGTATTGGTACTACTGGCACATATGAAAGCAATAAATAAACATTTAATGGAACCATGGTTACTGAGACACTTCTTCATAAAGTTGGCAGAATGAGAGAATAATGTCGATGCTGTTGAAGAGCAATCTCTTACGTCAAAAAAGAAGAGAGAGAGATTCCATTTCATCCTTATAAAAAAGTATTTCCGAATCTCCTGCAGATACAACTTATGTTAAAGCGTGGATATAAACTTCAGAAGAAGACATTTAAATAGCATCTTAGGTTAGATATTTGTTTGTTATCAGATATTAAAATGTATTTTCCACGATAGTGTTTTTTTGTTGTATTTACAGCTATTATTATTAAGCCTTGAAAATTATAATTCCCACACGGAAACTGTTGCTAAGGAAACCATTCTTCATAAAATAGAGGTATACTGAAAGAGACCCATCATAGTACACTTATTCTTACTTAGTTACCTTTAGAGTATAGTTTTGCGAAGGCTTTGGAATAATATTGCTCTAAATTTTCAAAGCAAAATATACTGTATATGCAATTTTGTAAATTATTTCAAAATGGTGTGAAATCTGAAAACTTGCTAGAATATAAGTACTTAAAATGGAGCGAAATAAAATAGTCATTAGAGACATGGGTTCTAACAGTGATCATAAGGACAGCTCACATGAAAATTCATCACAATACAAAAAGATTGCGGCATTTATTTTTTGTATTAAATTTCGTGTATCACTGATCCATATTCCTCCCAGTTTTTTCTGGTATAGGACCTACTTGATAAGAAAGAACCAGGCAACATATCCAGAACCAAAAAACCTTAAATATTTTGGAAATTAAATATAACTTAATAATAATAATAATAATAATAATAACAACATAATATAGGGTAAAAGTTGGTGATATTGTGATATGAGTAATATTATGATACTTCTTTTTGAGAATTTATTACAATTTCACTGAGCGAGAGTAAGATCGATTTTTTGCGTCAAAGTATTAAGGGAATGTTCGTGGACAAGTTTCTGCACAAAATCGGTCCTTCTATCGCTCAGTAAAATTGTAATAAATTTTCAAAGAGAACTATCACAATATTACTTGTATCACAATATTACCAAAGTTTTCCCTACATTTTTTTATAAATTACTTCTTAGGTTAATATATTGAAACTCAGGAAAATTTTGCGCTTTGAAGAATTTAATAAATGGTGTCAACTGCCACAGAAAAGTAAAGGAGTCAGCTTATATCAAGACTTCATTCCCGCAAACAGCTGGGTCAGACATCATACAGGCCTTTCCAGCTCCGAGTGGAGAGATGCGCTAAAGATGACCGGTAATGTTGCTCCTGTATGAGCTGTTCAAGGCAGAACTCAAGACAATAACCACTGTAGGCGATGCCACAGTAAGGTTGAAACTTTGGCTCATGTCTTGGGTTCATGCCCATTTGGCGAAATTCTACGTAACAGCAGACATCACAAAATCAGATCTGTAATCGCAACATGCGTTAAATCCAATGGCTAGACTACATATGAAGAAGTCCATGGAATAGCGATACTGGAAGTCATCGGCGTATTGATATTGTAACATTTAAACCTGGAGAGACAAAAGGTTATATTCTGGATCCGACCATCAGATTCGAGACGCATCAGAATCAATCTGAGGAGGTTAATCTAGAGAAAAGGAGAATTTATGAACCCACTATCCCTTATTACAAAACATTATATAAACTCAGGGATATAGAAGTCATTTGATTAATGGTGGGCACTAGAGGGACCATAACAAAACAATTCGTGTCATTCTGTCATAAATTTGGAGTCCCAACAACAACAATTAAGGAAGTTTCTATGATAGCTTTGAAGGGTTCTCCGCAGATTTTACGTCGACATTTGTATTCCAATTCAAATTACAGTTGACTTTTCTCAGTATATTTTTATCTGTATTTTTTTTATAAATTTTCATTATGTGAAATATTATCTAATGCAAATTTTAGTTTCTTGCAAACAAATTTCTTGTAAGACATTTTTAATGTCATTTTAAATGTTACTGTTTAACATTCTTTGTCTTTGGAAATCTCACCAAGTTGAGGAAGATTGTAAATTTAAATTTTCTCTCGCTCTAAATAAATGAGTAGCCTATTTCAATGCACGTGCAATGCGATGTCACCAGCCTAGAACAACTTGTTATTAATACCATTTAAATATTTAGTAGAAATTATTTTAAATTGATTTCATCCAATTAAAGGTGCTCCTTACAAAAGATATTAATACAGCTTCATTTATCGTAGAACCGATGGTACTTAGTCACGAAGATGATGCATTGTTTCTCATGAAAAAACCATCTGTGGGATGCTTCATTCAACATTACTGGGGTGTGGCACACAGAATGAAATATACAGCCTCCCTTGTGAGGTCAGAACGTGCTATTGAAGCTCAGTGTGGGAAGAAAGCGTTCACTCCCGCTACTCAATACGATGACTTTATTTACTATGGACGAAAAAGGGTTTAATATTCCATTTTCGAAATATGTAAAAGTACTGACAAGGTCTGGAAAAGGATTGGAAAATTTCAGAAAAACACCCTTTAAATAACTGCGACACCGAGAAAATAAATAATTACTATGTAAACTGTCTACTCATCTGTCTTCTGTCCACACTCTTCCCTAAGGAATGGGCCTTTTTTTATATTAACGTAGTATCCAAGAAGTATGTATGAATATAATATTTGGTTATTTTAAATGATAAATGATGGCTATGAAGTGGCCATTAAGAAAGTAGTTCCCTACCTATTGTGCATGTGGTCCTGAAGTATAAAAATGTTATGTGACGTGCGACAGGGGTGTATTTCAGGCATGGCGGGGCCAGAGTTCTCTTTTTAGAGGATAGGCGGCGCCGAAGTACTTTTATAATTTTCATAGTATCGTCAAATTTGTCATCATCATCATCATCATCATCATCATCATCATCTTCTTCATGGTATAGGCCTCATGTCCTGTTCCGGCTCAATATTCCATCGCTTTCTTGATCTGCTAGGGCCCCGTATTCCTAGTGGTTTATAATTCCATGCCAACTTCGGAAACCTTCCATAATCAGTTCTCTGTAAATGGTCGATCCATCTTTTCTTATAATCACAGACTTGCTGAATTATAGATTTAATTTCTAATTCCTCCCTGATGCTTTCATTTCTTATATGCTCTAGTCTTGTACAGCTCTTGACTGCTCTTAGAAATTTCATTTCTGATGACTGAATATTATTAATTTCTTTCTGTCTTAGGACTCAATTCTCACTACCATATATAATAATAATAATAATAATAATAATAATATTAATAATAATGATTTATTTTAGCTGGCAGAGGGATGGAACTGCTATAGCCTTATAGAATTTTAATTGTGTTTCCTTCCTTGCTTTATTTCCTAAAACTCTTCTGATTGTACCAAATTTGTAATATATAAAAAGTCACATTTCATTCATATTTATACAATTTCATAGCTCTATATCTAGATTCAAATCCTTGCATATTCTGTAAGTATTCCTGCGGAAATGATGACGTTGATGATGATGATGATGATGACGACGACGACGAAGAAAACTGATACCGGTACTACTGAAATCTCAGAGGCAGGATACATTTTTGTGTAGAAATATACCACTGCATGAGACCCTGTAAAGCAGCCATCGGCAAATTTGTATTCATGATGACATCACTGGACGCAAATAACAATACATATGAGGTAATATCAATCGAGGAGTACAGAGCACTCCGTTCGGATAACAGTGACGGACTCTCACCAGGAGCATCTGACTACACAATATGATTTCGAGATGGACAAATTATATTTTATTTCACCTTAATTTTTACTGTGCTACAAGAACCTAGGAAAATACGTCACAATTTGCCACTCTTACTACAACTCGTAAATTTTCATCTGTTAGCCACGATTTTTATTTAGATTTTACAAGTTATCATTCAGAAAAAATTGTTCGGAAATATATTGTATGCAGAGCCAAACATAGCAGCTATGTAGGACGGTAGCGGTAGGCGACCTAAGATAGGATTATAGATATTTTTATTGGAGGGCATTTTAAATAAATCTAAGCTAGACTGGTGTGCTACACATTTTATGTCCTCACTTACTACCAGCTCTCTTAAATGACACGTTAGTCCACCTACTAACCTAGACCTTTTTAAAGCCATATTTCAAATACCGTCTGTCACTACAGATAAAAGTTGCTTTATGTTCCGATTTATTTATTCTATATATTTTCTTCATGCTTGGAATAATTCTTCTCCTGTGTGTTTGCGACATATTACAACGCAATATAATGTTACATACAAGAAACGTCAGTCCACACCTGTGGGGTAACGGTTAGCGCCTCTGGCCCAATATGAGCAAATGCTGGGTAACTTTCGGTGTTGGACCCCAGCTCATTTCACCGGTATTATCACCTTCATCTCATTCAGACGCTAAATAACCTAAGCTGTTGATAAAGCGTCGTAAAATAACCTACTTAAAAATACATTGAATAACGTCATATTTTCCCCTTATTACACTGCAATACCAGTTGCACATAAGAAGAGTTATGTGTTTGCGGAATATTATTTTATAACGCAGTACATCTTTATTTATTTATTTATATCCATCACTAACACAAGCAGGCTTCCAATTACAGGTGGCTTACATAGATACATACACAAAATACATAATAAGAAAAAAAAACATAACAAACAACACAAACGAAAGAAAGAAAATACATAACGGTAATAGATGCTAGAACATAATATTGCAGTTAATATAGTGCCAAATGTCAATATAATGATGCAAAATTATTTAAAAACTAGAGTAGAGATATTATAATACACTTCTTCATAATTTAAATATCTAAGGAAATACAATTCTCTTTAATATTGTATGAAATTTTTCAACTGTTAACCTGAAATCTAATTGAGAATCACAGTTTAAAGCCACAGAGTTGTAAGTATTACACATAACAAACAATGAAGACTTCTTGAAGAAAACAGTTCTAGGAATGGGAATAACAAAAGTTTGCCTATGACGTAATTTTGTTTTTTTTTTTTTTTTTTACATTTAACTGAAGGAATTTAAGAAAATCGCAGTTATTCAATATACCGTTAACAGTCTTATAGAGTAAAATTTGACTATTTATTGATCGTCGAGATTTTAAAGTTTTATAATTAAATTCAAAAAGTAACTGATTATATGAAATTTGCTTGTCATAAGACGACACGTGATGTTTTTTTTTAAATATAAATAATGTAAAAATCTTTTCTGTATCCTTTCTATTTCCATCTGATGGGACTGGAACTGAGGTGACCATATTACAGACGCATACTCTAGCTTACTCCTAACTAGAGTTTTATATAGAGTATCAATAGTATTTATATTTTTACATTTATGTTACATACATACATATTATGCTGCAATATCAGTTGCACAAAAGAAGCGTTAAGTGTTTGCAGCATATGAAACGCAATATATGTTAGGGCCTACATAGAAGAAGCGTCATGTTTTTCCCGTGTAGTACTCTGTAATAGTCTATTTATTTTATAAATATGAGAAGTGTCGTGTGTTACCGGCATACTGATGTGCAATATCTGTTGTTTAATATCCCAATAACGGAAATTGTTCTATACCAGTAATTTCCACGCGAGATATTCTTGGAAAACTGAAGATAATCTACAATTATGTATGATTGTCAGCCACGAATGACTATACAGTGTACATACCATATATCTAATTAATGGCGGATCATATTGTTGCAAGAGGAAGTACTCACGGACTTGGTCCTCATTCCAATTATTCTGGGAGAAGTATGAGCGTCACTGCTCCAGAAGTTCTAACATGCGAGTGATGATAGAACTTTCGAGAAATCTCACAGTATAAATACGCAATTAATAAATTCCACGACAAAAACTAATCAACTTTGATTCACTACGTCACATATCAAGGAAAGTGACGTTTCATTCTCATTGTGTTCCTTTCCTGCTCAACATTATGACATCCAAATGGATATACTGAAAACGTAACAAAATATTAAGGTATTCCAAGAACATCATTTTAGACTATTTTCCTTGGAAAAGAAGGATTACAAAATGAAATCTTATGTATACATGGGAGCTCGTGCGAACATACGTATGTAGTATAGTCTATATGGGTATGTTAGTCTAAGCACAAGGAAGAAATTCCTTAATAATACACGTGTACAATAGGTATGTTCTTAAAGTATGTTCAATGTCCGTCCTGATATGCAATACGTAACGACTGATGCAAACTTCAACACTACGTGGAAGCGAAGGTCGTGAGTTCGAACTTCCCATGGTGCTACTCAGTTCTTAACGTCTTGCATTAAGTAAGACATGATGTCGTGCAGATCCCAAGTCACAGGAGTCCTGCCACTTATCTGCCATATCTAGAAAGTTCAGATACGGACTTTCCATAGTCTATGCTATAAAATCCAGACGATTAAGTTAACTACATAATAAATTATCAATTAAAGCCACAAATCTTAAGGTACTGTCACACGTCGCTACTTTTGCAGCGATGCAGTAATAAAAACTGCGCAACTCTCGTACTGCGACGTGTGAACAACGGTGCAACCCGAAAAGTAGCGGCTGCCGAACCTGCTGCTCGCTACTTTTTTTGCTGCGCGCAGCTTAAAAGTAGCGATGTGTGAACAGGGTTCTCAGGGTTGCAGCCGCAGTAATTTTGATATCGGTTTTGTTGAAACTTTTGCAGTGGTTGCGACCAGTGTTGCCACCCATATGTGCCAATGACACTTTTATGGTTTGGATATATTTTAATGTTAGATGTGATGAAAATAAATTATTTGTAACAGTTATTAAATGCACAACACAGTCTGAGCATATTTGCTGACGATATAATTCATTTTCTTAATTTTCTGTAGCGTAGTTTCAAACAGGAGGGTTGCCAACATTGATTACGTGAATATGCTGTTGGTTTTCATTTAAGTATATAGACGTTTTTAAAAGCTTTATAGCAAAAATAATGCCAATTTCTGAATACTAGTTAGGACAGAAAAGCAAATAATAGGTAAGTAAGCTTTCGCATGAGTTTATTAATAATGTGAACATAACCACAAAATGTATATTGAGAAGTCAACACGGAGATGGAAACCTGCAGCATGACTGCGGCTGCAAAAGTAAGCGCCTTGCGTGTGAACAGACTCGCAACCTCCAGTTGCAACTTTTGCTGCACTCGAGTTGAGCAGCACGAAAAGTAGCGTGAACACGACACGCAACTTTTGCAGCTGCAGTACAAAAGTTGCGCAGCAAAAATAGCGACGTGTGACCTTTACTTTATATAACACAAACTAGTATACACATTTTTTCAGGCAAAATATAATATGTGTTCACAAACTTGGCATATTTTAAGAGCGATCATATTATCTTGTAGTTTTAGAATATATAATTTGTCTCTTCATATACAGTGAGTCTCCAAGGGGGCTGCCTAGACCAGGCCTGCAGAACTCGTAAGTAGGGGAAATATGACGTTAGCCTCACTCCACTTCTATTGGGGATGATCGACTTCTGCGTAGAGTTGTTTACATTCCCTGGCCGTCAAAGGTCCATCAGTGGCGGAATGTAATTAAAAAAAATACTGTAATAAATTCATTGTTTTTATAATGCGTTATCTCTTTTCAAGGTTTACAATTATGCTAGATTTCCTGTCGGTAGTTTCTTTGAGATTTCTTTGCTCCTACCTGTTTTAGATTTTCGAAATCTTTCCTCCTGTCATCACCTACGGAAACATAAATTTATAGCATTTAAGTAATGAACCTCGAAAGTCACTATTAATTTCAATTCAAAATGAACACAACGAGTGACGTCCTTTACAGTATATAAATAAATAATCAATATACAGTTCGTAATAATGAACTTACCGGAAAGTTTGTGCATTCCATAATTCTTAATATGGACTTTGTTGAAATGTGGTTTAATATTGAAAAGACGAGTAGAAATAAATTGGATGGGACACAGTAAACAAGCAATTCTTTCATCTTCAACAACAAAATAATTATATTCCCATATCCTTTGGAAGTAGTATTCCTTCACGGGTTTAGATTTTGCCATGTTCCAGTTCTCTTTAAACTGTAGTACGCGTATTATTTGCTTGTTTGTTTGTGTGTTTGTTTACTTATTTTCTTATTTACCTACATATTTAGGCCTACTTATTTACTTACTTAATTACTTACTTATTTATTTATTTATTTATTTATTAACTTTTCACTTATTTATTTATTTACTTGATTTGTTATTTATTGATTTATTTGGCTGGAGTGCATTACAATGTTTAATGACAGCATTGACATTCGGTGATATAGCTATCACTCACTTATCAGCGTGCAATTTATTTATCGTCCTATTACTAGTAAGACCATTTAAGACCAGCAACACAAGTTTTGTAAAAACAGGAATTAAAACTTTATTAATGCACGAAAAATCATAATAAATTCTTCAAATAAAGTAATTGGTTTGTTGCCTGCATGCAACATTTCGGACTTATTTCATTTTAGTAGAATACAGAGCACGGAAAGACAAGTCGGAGACTGTACTTAACTTATTTTACACAAAAAGTGGATTTAATCGGCTTTACTAGTAATAGGACGATATATACATAGGTAGACCTTTTTACATTATATGCACACATACATTTTAAAATTTATTTTATATATCTTTTAATTTATTTATTTCCCTCATTCATTTTTATGTTACTTTCTAAAGGTATGTTCCTAAGGATTGTATTATCTGTTCATTTGTAATTCTTGATAGCGTATTGCAGTCATGTCAATTGATGCCCACAGGCGCAAGCGCACACTTTAGAGCTCAGGAGAGCCTGAGCGCTTTACAGAGGAAAGGAAAGAGGCAGAAGAAAGAGGTAGTATATGCCGCTTGGTCGAGCTATATACAGGGATGGCCAGCACTGATTTAATAGATAAAGGGAAGAGAACTTATTAAAACTGTATCCGTGTTAATTTTTAGATTTGTCTGAGAAGTATAAGTGCATTATAAGGGTCCCTATTCTGTTGTGTTTAACAAGTTTTGCTCTTCCAGCTAGATAAAGGAAATCACTCTAGTGAAAGTGTTTTATAGTAAGAATTCAACTAAATTTTATTAATTATTACTAGAGGCGAGAATTCCATGCAAATGCATGTTTTTATAGGAACATAAGACATAGCTCAAACTTAGTACTTATCCATTTCATTACTTTCCGGTTTCAAATACATGTACTTTTTCCGTGCATATTTACATATTTTGGCCTTTTTGGGGATAAAAACATACATAATGCATAATTAAACATTTTTAGCTTAATAATGCACATAATATATATTATATTCAGTTTAAATGCATGTTTTAATGGTTTTGAGTGGACACTTCAGTTTCTCGATTTTTTGTCCCTTATTTTAGCTTCAGGAATCAGATTGAAGGAGGAAAATAAAAAAGAACTAGGCCTACTGCAAGTAACAGAAAAAAGTTCATTCAAGTTTGCACTCATAACGTCTTGCGATGTAGAGAGATCTTTCTCTGCCTACAAAAACAAATTGAATGACAAGCGCAGGAACCTCACAAAAACCAATTTAGAAACGTTGTCAGTTATTAACTGTACAAAAAAAAGGTGAAGTGAAATAAGAAATTTTTTGTCCACACCTGTGGAGTAACGGTCAGCGCGTCTGGCTGCGAAACCAGGTGGCCAGGGTTCGAATCCCGGTCGGGGCAAGTTACCTGGTTGAGGTTTTTTCCGGGGTTTTCCCTCAACCCAATGCGAGCAAATGCTGGGTAACTTTCGGTGCT
Organism: Periplaneta americana; assembly: GCF_040183065.1. NCBI lineage: Eukaryota > Metazoa > Arthropoda > Insecta > Blattodea > Blattidae > Periplaneta > Periplaneta americana. The sequence goes on along the minus strand of NC_091122.1, from coordinate 69,865,326 downwards.
GGACTCCGGACTCATTTCACCGGCATTATCACCTTCATTTCATTCAGACGCTAAATAACCAAGATGTTGATACAGGGTCGTAAAATAACCCAATAAATAAAATAAGAAATTTTGAACAAAAATGAAAATGCATATTTTAATGTATTTTTCGGTTGATAGTGCATGTTTCATAGTTTGATAGTGCATGAATGCATGCATATTTTGGCATTTTATAGTGCATGAAATTCTCGTCTCTAATTATTACATTTCAACATATTTGTCCGCCGAGTCAGCTCTGTAGTAGCGTATCTGTCTCCAGATTAGCCGACCCGGGTTCGATTTCCGGCGGGGTAAGAAATTTTCTTGTAAAACTTCTACCTCGGGACTAGGAGAGATGGCGGTGCACAACCTCTAATCACTAAATTGTGCACCAATATGCCTGGGTTAAATCCAAAATCTCTCTCATTGCATATGAAGGGAAGGCGTAAGAGTATGTCACTATAGATATTGATTCGTCTGTCGGAATGGGACGTTAAGCCTGGCGGCCAACTTGGCGCTATTCGACAGGAATCGCCTACGTTCTGACGCCGGGCTTCCCCTTCTCCCTTTCTCACCATCATCATCCTCACCCATTCCCTACACAACACTTACACGAACACTTAACACACACTCACGCTAGTACACGACATAACTCTTTACAGACACAGATCATTCATAACGTGGTCCGCAGAAATGGTGTGCAAGTTGGAAATGGATCACAGTTCTGCCATCTATCCGCAGTATGCGGAACACGAATCACGTAAAGTGAAGTGGGTAGGCATTAGACACACACATACACACATTTCAACATATTAGTTGAAGACATACATAAAGAACAAAACATTTTATGGGTTTATTGCAGTAGCCATATAACAACGGACTAGAGATATAACCTTCACACGTCAGACGCTTCAGGGAAATTATATCTTAACCCAGATAAGACTGACGTCCTATATATAGGACACCGGACGTTTCGCACAAATATGTTAATAACAATGACTATAACAGACTAAATATAAGAAAAAAAATTGGAGGCAATTTATAACACATAAGTATTATGGTATCATGATTGCCGACTATGAAAATCTTACACAGCAATGTTAAAAAAATAAAACGTTCGGATCCTATATATAGGACGTCACTCTTATCTGGGTTAACACACGAATGCAAAACCCAATTTTTTTTCACTAGTTAATTACGATTGAAGACTAAAGGCTGGTTCACAATAAACCGGGAACGGAAACGACAACGAGAACGAGAACGGAAATAATGTTAAAATAAATGTATTTAAATGTGAACATTCACAATTAATTATTCTGAATGATCACATTTAAATACATTTATTTTAACATTATTTCTGTTCTCGTTCTCGTTGTCGTTTCCTTTACCGGTTTATTGTGAACCAGCCTTAAAACGTTCATATGTTAGGGCAATATATTAATATGCATATTATATACGTAAAAATTGATCTTGAAGGACGCGTAAAAAAGATTTTTCCTGGGATGAAATGTGTGACCTTGCCGAGTCATTCAGTGGACTCAGACACAATATAAAACGGTTCCCAATAATGTTGACAGCTGCCCTTTGCAACAGTAACTGCTAATTTATGTTTACTGTCAGTACAAGATTAAGCACTAAACTCGTTTTACTGCGAATTCTGGAGTTGCTGTTTGGCAATGTGTGAACAATATCTTCATTTCATTACACATGTTAACTCTTCAGTCTTGCAGAGAAATACGTGTGTACGGATCAAATAGGCCTATACAAAACCATTTTCACGTTCCATTAATGTTATTGCATCCGGTAACAATACTTTTCGTTTTGAGTTCCACGTTGTTAAACCTAAGGACACTGGTTTTTTTTATAGTTGTATATATATTATGTGATTATATTCCAAATTGCTTCCTCTGACACTAAGATTTTAGTACAATTAAACGTAATGATTTTCTTTGAGAGAGAGGGAGTATTACGTAATATTCTAAAAATAAATTCTGTAAACAAGTTATCGAGAATCCATCGATCGTAATTAATATGAACTGGCCTCCCTCAATTCTGGAGGTCAGTTCTGTGAGTTTTTTGTGGACAATAACTGAGAGCGACTTTGGTTTTCTTTGACACACTTGCACCGTTGCTTTCCTAATACCACTATTGCAATAACATGTAATTTAAATATAGGCCTAATAGTAATCAAAATACACAGCGGACATATAAATTCCAAATTTTAGCAGACTACTTTTTACAAGGAAATTTAAAAAGCAATTTAGGTAGATAATTTAGGTTTCAATTCAATTTTTTTGTTTGAATAATTTTGTAAACTGGAATTATAACTATATAAGTGGTAAAGGTAAAAGTATTGTCATGAAGGCAATAATCTAATAGTCTGACATAAAAATTGTGTGGATATTGCACAATTTGGAATAACAGGGCCATGCGTTTTTAAGGAAGAAGGACGCACACTCTCTGCTTGAGAAGTGTATAGCTCGTGAGGGCAAGCATTTGGACGATATTATCTTTAAAACAAAGTGATGTCAAAATGGCAAACATTCTTCTGTAATATTATGGATTTTATTATTTTTTCCTACAGAATGATCTCTGTAATGTTGACAATTAATATTTGAGATGAAAAATTCGCTCCGGCGCCGGGGATCGAACCCGGGACCTTGGTTCTACGTACCAAGCGCTCTGACTACTGAGCTACGCCGAATTCAATCCACAGCACCGGATCGAACCTTGTGGCCTGAAGGTTCGATCCGGTGCTTGGATTGAATTTGTGGCCTGAAGGTTCGATCCGGTGTTGTGGATTGAATTCGGCGTAGCTCAGTAGTCAGAGCGCTTGGTACGTAGAACCAAGGTCCCGGGTTCGATCCCCGGCGCCGGAGCGAATTTTTCTCCTCAAATGTTAGCTCTACTGTAAGATGGTAAAATAAAATTTTGAATATAATCAATGTTCCTCTTGTTATTTATGTTTCTAATCGGGGAAATCATTCTGCCGGACCCTGAATATGCTGGACAACGGACAGCAAGACGAGAAGAATAAAAAAGGTCGAGAAGGGAGTAGCTATTAGCAGTAGTGATGTTTTGTTTTTAAATGACGCTTTCAAATGCAAACATATTAAACTTCGAACTTGCGAGCGAGAAGTATTGTACGAGTTTTGCCTTGAGCCTTCAGTCGCATAAAGGTTCCTTTTATGCGTCGTAAATCTAAGATGTGGGCCTTCCGGAGAAAGCCATGCCAAGAATTTTATCGCCTGTTGAAATTCATCGCCTTCGGCCGGGTTTGAACCCACGAACTTTGGAGCCGACGGCCAGCACGGTAGCCGGTAACGCGCCGAAGGACGATGAGGCAGGAGGACCGTATAGTCTAAACTAGTGGTGGTAGTTACGCATATGGTTAGAATGGAACGGAATGGAATTTTCGTCAAGGGAGCACTATGACCCAGCACTGCGACTTTTTACGATCTATTGCGCTAACCCTCAACACAGTGGCATTCTCAAATCCACATCGGCTCGGCTGGCTACACTAAGGTTCGCTGCGTACCCAGATTCCTAGAAGACACTGCACTGGTTCCTAGACTACCCCCCTCCGTGCGTCTCCAGCTGGCGTTCGGGGAATGCTATGAAATGATGACGAAATCCTAAATCATATACGTAACAGATAGCTCATCCCTATGTTAAAATCGGTAGCACTTTGAAGAGAATAACCGCCAGGATCGCCACCCGTCTGCCGTAAACGAACAGGAGATGGCAGTACAGTCGCCAATGCAATTAAAATGGGAGCTATGACGTGACTCCTTGCAGCATAGTAAACTAGATGGCAGCATAGTAAACCTGACAAAAGTTGTTAACGTCAAAGCCTATAAGGCCGAACAATCTGGGTATATATGATCTAGGACGAAATGAAGAAATATTGATGGATGCATAATATGGGGAAACGGAAGAACTCCGAGTAAAACTGCAATTGCGAACTTGTCCGCCATAGGTGTCACTATGGATTCTTCAATGATACGCATATGATTCTGCTGAATTTTATTCACATAATTTCTGGCTCTGACTTTCTTATGAAAAAGTGAGAGCTCTGCTAGTTCATAAGCCAAAAATAATAAAAGCATATTTATTATCGCCGATAGTGACGATTATAACTCCTTCTTCCAACATGTCTTCCTCCGTATACGAAATATGAGAGAAAGTAATATGTTGCTGCAAAAAATCTGTTTAGAAATTTCCGTAGAAATACACTTTTCTATCGTTTCTAACAAGAGAAATGTGGATTTTGGCACGCCGTCAATCTGTATGTATGTGTATAGCGATTTGTCCTAAACGTTTTGAGGGATTTTCATATTAATTTATGCAGGAAACACGAATAAAACAGAAAAAAAAAAAAACAAATATAGTTTTACAAAGCAATGGCAGTACCAATAATAACTTCTAGATACAGAACCTGGGACTTTAACACAGCAGACAAAAAGAAAATTGGAAAAGCGGAAATGAGATTTCTGAGGAGAAGAACTGGGTATACGCTGCAAGTTGAGAAACGAAATGACGATATCTGAAATGAACGCAAATATTTAATATGAATACCTCTTACGAATGGACCGTCGAATGCTGGTCCATAAAATCATGAACTACACTCCTAGAGGTTATTATTATTATTATTATTATTATTATTATTATTATTATTGCCTGTTCCGTCCATATAGGAGACATCTACAATTATCCTCCCAACTTCTTCTGGATATATAAAATTAATTCACTTCGATAAAATTAATTTTTCAGCCAAAAGTGACAGATTTCTACGATGATTATTTTTATTTTTCAGTAATGTGGCTGTTCCGTAAACAAATTTAATGAACTTGGAGACTATGACTGTTTATTCAGTGTAGGCTTGTATGATTTTAAATTTTCTGATGCCTTCTCAGTAAAGCAGTTTGTCATTGTTCCATTTGTGGAAAAGTTCTTTTGTAAAAAGTTCTTCTAACTTTCTTGTAGAGCCCTCTGCAAGGGTACTGTTGGAAGAATGTATGCATATTTTTGTTTCGCTACAAGAACGACTGGTAGCTAAGCAATGAATCTCAACAGTTGCGTGGTGCGGCATTGGGGGGAGGAGAGTGTAGAGGTCTGAGGTCCATTTATCGCACGCACATCGAGTGTATTGTGTGCACAGTTTAACAATACTTTATACGTGTACCCATCATTCCCAATTTGGTTTACAGAGAATAATTGCATTTCTAAATAACCCGGCCTCGCCACGAAGGTTGCTAACGTTCGAAGGTGTGTAAGGGTCTCGGACGGTAGGTCACCGCTTATAGTCCAGGTTTAGTTATGGACGTTTTATTGCGTGCACTTTTAACTATGTACGCGTCATCCTCCTCATCGCAGGATGCAAGAGTTGTATAGACACAAGTACAGGACTCATCATAAATTAACAAAACAATATTTAAGTACAGTTAAAGCAAAAAGTATTCGAACACATAATGATTTTAATAAAATATGTAGTTTACTTCACTGTTTTGGACATGTGTGCAGCAAATCTAACACCTTCTTTGGCTTGTGTAGCAAATGCTGCAAACTAAGTTCATTAGACGTTCAAATAAAAATTTTTCAGATTTATTTGCAATGAAGAATACCAGACATTTTGAAAGTTATTTGCTTCCATAATAAGCTTAATGAAACATATTCCCTCTGAATTTTTTTTTATGCCAAATACTTTTTCTTGAACTTATTCACCATCAGTTTTTGTGTTTCAACGCGAAAACGCAAGTAACAATGTCAGGACGATCAGTGAGTTTTTCATGTGGGAGTAAAGCAATACCGGTAGCTATTTCAGGTCATTATGGATTGTAGGTGAAACTTTCGAGCCAATACTGAAGAGAATGACGCACATAAATATCTACACCACACCGCCATTAAGTATATGAAAAAGACCTAACCCCACTTGATTCATGACTATAAAAATATTATCTTACGTAAGTTATGTAGTTATATATACAATATCCGTCATTCAATAAATTATAGAAATAAAGATCTAATTTAAAGTATTCTCTACATCTACTTACATAACCCAAAAATCTTCCACTTTCATATCATCAATATGTATAATTAATAAAAAATAGTCGCATCATGGCATTAACTGTAATAATATTTCATTTATAATGGTAATAATGTCATCAAACTACCTCAAGTTTTGTAGATTTTAATATCCAATACACAACTGTACTCAGAAAATTACACACCTGTAAATTATTTTTAGTAAGTCTTGAAGTTTTTAATAACCAATTGAATTTGAACTGTCAGCAATCCTGCAGGTCATGGCCTTAGTGTAATAGCTTATTGTTTATTGTAGTGTGTTTGTGTTTTATTCTGAAAAGCCATTAATTCTCAAAACTGACGACAGATGGATTTTGGAAAATAGGAAAACGATGTAGGAAAATCAACATTTCACTAAAAACTACTATTTTTCTAAAAACTTTGTGTTCCAAGATTCAAAATGAGGGATAATTTATTAAAATCCGTTCAGCTGTTTTCCCGTAATTTCCATTACCAGTTCAAATTATATTTATAGAAGTATGCGTTGAATATCATGAAAATGGTTGCATCAAAAGCAAGATAAAAGTATGTTACTTTTAACAAATACGAACAAAATTTAAAATGACTACAAAAAATCAGCGCGTAAATGAGTATGTCATTGCAGAAAGGTGCCTAAGTCACTTTTTGTGGGAAATTATATTTTATGAATTTCGAAATCCATACTCATAGAGACACATTCTGAACAGAAAAATATTGATGTCATCGACTTTGTAAGTGTGGCAAATTCTATATGAAAAACACCTGCACTGTAGAAAGGCTCCTAAGTCACTGACATAAGTACTTTTATACATTTCCACATGAGAGTGCTAACATCGTCGACACATACTTAAAGCAGTAAAATGACAGAAAGCGAGACTGTGGTTGATGTTTCCCCTGAAAAAGGGAGAAAGGTGTTGTCAATAGCGAAGAATATAAAATAAATATTATTAAGAAAACACGCGTATATGGTGAAGAATACATTTCCTATCGTGGGAAGACCGTATCTTATCGGCAAACTGGTCCAAAATGCAGATAAGTTTCAGTGTTTGTATTATTCATTTTTGGCGTTATGCTGATATAGAATAATAATTAACTTTATGTTTAACAATCAGTACAATGATAAAAAATATTGGGTTATCTGAAAATTCAATAATAGATAACTTATATAAATTAATGTCCTAAGGCAGGGTTTTTGAACTTTGGTAGGTGTACCAACTCCTATTGGTTTGCCTTTATGTTTATATAATCTATTATTATACATGACTACAAATCTATTATTATTATTATTATTATTATTATTATTATTATTATTATTATTATTTTAATTTAGAAAATTTGCGTAAGTACTCAGTAGAAAATATGCACAGTGGCAGTAAATATGTTTCAAATATAAAATGACCAGAAAATAAATATTTGTCCACCGCTGTGGAGTAATGGTTAGGATGCCTGACCGTGCTTGAGTGGTCCCAGGTTTAAATCCTGGTTGGGATAAGTTACCTGTTTTTTCCGGAGTTATCCCTCAACCTATTAAGAGCAAAAGCTGAGTAACGTTCAGAGTTGGACCCTGGAAACATTTCGCCTGCATTATCACCTTTATATCTTTCAGACGCTAGATAACCTTAACAGTTGATGAAGCGTCTTAAAATAACCGACTAACATTACAAAATGTATATACAGAATGAAAGTGAAATTGCCTTGCAGATTTCCAGAGCGAAAGCTCATGTTGTATGTAACAAAAGAGTGTATATATATATATATATATATATATATATATATATATATATATATATATATATATATTCATATTAGTGGAAAGTTCATAGTTCTTTCAGAAAAAAATATTTTCTCTCAAATGTTTAACAATCTCCTATTCGGTAACTGTTGCGAGTAGGATCGTGATTTATGTCCATATAGATAGGAAATCTAATAAAAATAATTTATACCTCTGGCGTATTTCAATAGCGTGCACGGTTTTCGTATAAATTTAATCTTAAAAACCTCTAAATTCAACCCATTGTATGAAGCGAGCAAGTGGCAACGTGTTGGCAGAGAGCAACTCACCTACCGAGACACATCGAGTTCGTTGACCTCTTACATCTGTATCACGAGTAGAGTGTGTTAGCGGCGATGTTGCCGGACTGCTGAAATTTCAAACTTAATTTTTTAATTAACTGTGCATTTAATCACAAAACGTAATATAGGTTTTCTATTCATTTGTGTGTACCGTATCATCCCTTTCAATCTGCAAGGTTATAACAATTTCACTCTGTATATATCGGAAAAGTTGAAAAGATGCAAATCCTTGTAACATTACTTGAAGGTCAAGCCTATCAATAATCAATAGCAGTTGGCATAGGCGGAGATAGAATCGCTTCCTTAGGGGCGGGGGCAAAGCAAAACTATAGAATCCCTATATAACAGGGTTATGGGGGACATAATTTACCTCCTGCCCTTGTTATAGCTCGACCGTGGTACAGTATATCGGAATATGATCATTTAATAAAGGTATTTTCGGGGGGGGGGCATGTTTCTTATAGTGTTACATCCATATCTGCGATATTTCGGACCGAGTTGTATAGGGCTTCAATTGTAGGCCAACTACAAATTATAATAGGGTGTAACTTAAAACTATCTCCGTCTTTCTCTCTGCCATACAGAAACACATGCACGCATCAATAAAACTACGTAACAGTGCTAACAGAAATTTTTTATATGAAGCTCACCTTCTGAAGATATCATCATCACGTAAATGCAAGAACTAGGTAACTCTAAATTTGCGTTTTTTATTTACCTCTTTTATAGCATAGCAAAAATCGCACATAATGTAATGCAAGAACTAGGCAACTGATCGAACGATATCAGCGACATCTATTTTCCAATATAACAAATAGGTAAAAGAAAACGAGACATATTCCTTAGTGCAATAAATAAGTAAATAGGCAATATCACACAATATGAAAAATCAAGTTACCGGTACCTAGTTCTTACATTCAGGTGACGATATGAAATGTATACTCTAATTATTTTATTTAATCACGTCTTTAAGTTTACACATTGACTACAAGCTGTTACAAAAGAAACATTACAGTGCTTCCATTCCTCAAATGAGGTATAGTAATTCTTATACATTCAGAAATTTAAAATAAATATTATAGTCCAGACGCTGATTTGAAGATATTAATTCATCAATTTAAGTATAGAAACTTAATCAAAATAGATATTTTGAATTCAATATTTTCTAACGTGAATAGAAAAAAAAAGAGTTCAGACAAGTTTTGGAGGCAGTGTTACCCCCATGACAAATCCTAAACTCAGCCTGTGGGAGTTGGGCAGAGACTGTTCCATTTTTTGTTAACAAAGTGAAATATCGGATCCAAGGTACTACATTTTAACGCTAGTCAGGGAATAAAAAACTCACAGACATGAGGCTCGAACCCACTTCCTTCCGTACGACAGGCAGACGGATGAGCCATTTGAGCTACTGAGCAGAAAGGATGTATTCATTTCTGGCCGGCACGACGTGTCCACATCCTCACGAAAGTTATCGGTGATTCGCTCTATGAAATGACCTCCAACAGCCGGCCACTTTTTTCTGCTACTGTATTTATCTACAAATTATCATGAACCTCTAACAACAATGTGTAAAATATTCCCAACTAAATGTTTGTGTTGCCACCAAACTAAATTTTGCTAGTAAAGAGCTTAATAACCAGGCACTGGAGATACTCTTTATAGAATAATAGAGTGAAGACAAATTCCATTGGGTCGCGAGCGGCACCTGGTAATTCCGTAAGGGGATATTTACTGCGGATTTTTGTTAAGGCAAGCCAGTGGCTTTCTAACACTTATATTTATCTAAATCTAGCTTAAACCTACGGAAAACACTAACACAGAGGAACAAACTTTCATCTGAATGCTCCATTGTGAAAGCTGAGCTATTAGCTATTAAGGGAGCATTGACAGACTAAAATTCATAATTATAATTGCTGTATCTACAGTGATTCCCAAACAGCCCTCAAATCTATAGATCAGCGGTGACCAAAGCGGGTGTCGTTATTACATCGTGTAATCTCAGACATTCAAACGGATACGAGGAGTTTCCTGTACATTCCTGTGTGTTTCATTCATGTACTGAAGGCAAGCAGTGGCGATATCATGTCGCTCTACAAACTTTGTCTCTACAAGCAGTAAGAGGTGGTTTCGTAAAGAATGAAACCGTTGTTCTAACGGACAAAATGTATTATGTTTACTTTGCTCAACGGTTCAATTAGGAGTATATAAAAACATTAATAATAATGTATTATTATTATTATTATTATTATTATTATTATTATTACTGACCATTTAGTATGTGTTTCTATAATTCTTCTGTACTTGCATGGATATTCATATTTTTAGATCTTCTTCCTAGAAGGATAAAATTATTAGATTTTATCTCAATTTTAATCTTCATAATTTATATGAATGTAACTATTTATTAGTGATTCATTTAATAATAATATTGTAGAAAAACTGATTCAATATTATGTGCCAACCAACTGTTAAACGCCAGGAATTGACTTAAGTCTTAAATCATAGCCAGGAAGAGAAAGATGCGATGAATAAAAGTAAGGAAGTCAGCTACCTAATGGAGTTTGAAATACCTCGTGCTCTAAATCCTTTTAATAGAACAGAATTTCTCAAAAGAGTAATGATTAAAATAGCTTAAAATAACATGTCCATAAGAAGTTTTTAATTTTGAAAAACTACGAATTTCTCGACGAAGTATCGAGAGAGGAATTTTGAAAATTCCTGATTACATTCAAGAGGAAGGTTAAAAAGAAACAAGCAACAAAAATCGTATATTATTCAGTGACTCTTGATGACAGCAGTGACATTACTGATACAGCAAAGCTTGAGATTTTTATCCGCGGGATTGATCAAGATGTTAGTACAGAAACCACCACTGGTTATAGTTTTCATGACAACTACCTTTCCTCCGTACCTTTCCTTACTTCATAGGCTGTCTGTCGCATGTAATCACTGCAGCTCCAGTTTTGGTCACAGCTGCTATAGATAATAAGTTTAACTTAAATCCTCTGGCTGTGGAAATCAGAAGAAATACCTTATGACAAACACATTTGCTTCTCATGGGTGCGAGGACAAAGTGGAACAGTAGGAAATGAGAGGGCTGATGAACTGGCAAAAAGTGCTGCAGTTTCGAACTTCAATTTGAGCTACAGTCTGTGCCCTTATTCATATATGAAAAGGAAAATAAATGAGCACATAATAAATAGGTGGGACAATCAGTGGCTATTCAGTACAAAGGGTTCAATTACGAGAGAAATCTTTTTTTTCCTAGGGTCGACACCCGCTTAAATAACAACAAAATTACACCGGATTTTATATTAATGCAATTTTTATCGGCTCATGGGAAATGTGAGTCTTATTTAGAACGATTTAAATTACATAAGGAAAATGGCTACTCATGTATCTGTGAGGAACAGCAAACTGTGGGTCATCTTTTGTTTCATTGTCCAGTATTCGAAAACAGAAGATTTATTTTGGTCGGACATTTACATTTTTGTATGTAATATATGACAAACAATTATTCAAGTGTTCATATATATGTAATATATTTAAGAATTTGTAATTAATTGAAATTAATGTAGTAGATATGTGTTAATTTGAAGTAGCAAGACTGGGTTACTCACGTCAAATGAATTCTCCTTGTAATATTATAAACTACCAGTGTGTTGTGTCAGTGAAGTGTAGTGTTGTGTCAGTGAAGTGTGTTGTGTAAATGAAACGTGTTCCTGTCAGTGAAGCTTTATAGTTTATAGTGGCAGTGCAAAGTATTTGAACAGTGAAATGTTTTTGAAGTGGTAGTGAAATCAGGATAGAATCAATGAAATGTGTCGTAGTTCCAGTGCAGTGAGTGTGTTGACAGCGAAATGAGTGTAGTGTTGAAAGGTATTTGTGCAGATATGAACATATCATACTCGTGGATTTTAGTTCGAACTTAGGTTTAAGATACAAATTAGATTTATTTTAAATGTTATTTTAAGTGATCGTGCTTCATTTAATTTAGGATGTTCCCTGTTATTATTATTATTATTATTATTATTATTATTATTATTATTATTATTATTATTACTATTATTATTATTGTTAGTATTAATTATTAGTATTATATTAATTTATTTTTTATTAATTGTGCTTATTATTGTCTTTATTGAGTGTAGTTACCACTGCCACCGGATATAAGGCGTAGTGCCCAATATTCGTCCCCTTGCCTAAATTCGTCCCCCACAGTATTTCGCCCATAATGTGTCGCACCCTGGTGATGGTCAGTACAGACTATCCCTCTTTATGCAGTAGCAAGCGTGATTTCAGTTGGAGCGAGTATTATTGTCTGTTTCGTTGTTATTTAAGTTTTAAATATCTGGAAGGTGAAAAACTATTCTTCTTATATATTCTCAGCAGTATTTCACAGCCTAAGTTACGTATTTTATAACATTTTTTGCTTCTATATATAGAGCAAAATGTCTAGTATAAGAATATATATTAAATGAACCGGACATTGCAGCGTGCTTAGGACGAGATGCCGCCATACTTTTGTGGTGCACATGCCCAAATTTCGTCCCCCAGGACGTGTCTAAATTTCGTTCCCGGGACGGATTTCGGAATGCTATTTCCAGATCATGTAATTTCAGTACGGCTGTTGTCATTTATACTTCTAGTTGCCTTCAGATGGGAAAACGGAAACTATGGAGCAAGGAGGAAATGATAGAAGCCGTAAAACCTGTTAGGGAGAAAGAGATGGGCCACAAATTGGCATCTAATCGACATCAACCTACCCAAGTGACAGAACATCAGGAAAATGAACCTGAAACTTCAAATTCTGTGATCAGTCCAGAAGATATTCGGAAAATTCCAGTGATAGAGCCATCGTTTTCCAATAGGCATGGTATGGCACTTCTAGTAACGAGTACACCCCATAAGAACAACGTTCACACAGCAGCAGAAAAGAAAAGTTAATGCGTCTGAAAACCAAAAGCAAAAGCAGACGAGAAGAAATCTTAACGTCGACTTCTGTACCACTATCGCTTCACAACGTGCAGCCACAGTTTCAACCAAAAAAGTGCACCGAAACAAACAAAAAATAAAAATTTTCTGCGAGTCTTCTAGCGACAGTGGAAGTGATGATGAAGACAATAATGATGAAGATGTAATATTCCCGTTATGTGGGAAAAATTTTCATATCATAAACAAGGACAGAAAGGGATCAAATGCACGGAATGCTGCCATTGGTCCCACGAAATATGCTCATCTTGTGAACACAAAACATTTATTTGTGACGTGTCTGAATAAGTGAAACACAAAATTGGAAGGTTTTAGTTCTATTGGACGTAATGAACTATTTAATGTTAGGTTAAAAAGTTAAACTGTAATTTTTTGGAAGTGCTAAGAACCTTAAGAAAATATCACATGAAGGAGTTTTTAATTTACAAAATGTAATTTAAATAATTTTCTGAATGCTGCTCTATAATTATAGGTCATTAATAAACATTCTTGGTGTTCTATGTTTTTATTTCATTGTACCGTTGAAATAATTGTCATTCGATATGTTAAAGAGTATAGGGGACGATATTTAGACCGCTTCATTGAAATGTAAACAATTGCATAATGTCATTCTTCATGTTTTATATTCAATTTGATTCCAAATTTATGAATTTAGAATTCTGTGTCTTGTAGTTAAATGTTGAAAGTTCTTAACTAGATTAGTTTCAAGTTTTCAACTTTAATGGTATATGAATGGTGAGACAAAACTAAATGGGGGACGATAAATGGGCACCCTACCTTATACCCATTGCAGTGTGAATAAATACATACATACATACCAGTCTATAACTATAACCCTAGTGTACTTTCGGGTAAAATAGGGTTCAAGAAATTGTATATTCAAATAAAATAAAAACAAAGGAGCAATTCCTAACCAAGCACAAATTTCTTCTAGAGTCGGAAATTGAACCTGAAAGCTCCTGTTAGTAGTTAGGAGCCAGCGTCGCTAACCACTAGATCGAGCGAGAGGCTGACCAGAACAAAGAAACAACGCATTACATTTTCAGTTAGACAATTAATCCAATAAAACAACGGACCATTTTTACCCGTGATGAACTTGCATTCTTCCATTCAAAACTATGTTTCTACTTAAAAAACTGGTTTGGGCTTTTAAGTGATCGCTTTCTACCAGTCAATGTGTGTGAATGATAGTTCAGCCTGTTGACTACAGTTTATGAGCCACTCTTGCACTTTCACGATACGTGTTCTCTCTTCTTCGCCGGCTTTACTCAGGAGGACCCATCTTCTTAACATACGTAACTGCACACCGACCGGAAACGTCATGGATTGTTGTGAGTGACAACATGGCCGCATTCATTTGTTTCCCCTTTTTGTGATATCCGGTTGCTTCAGTTGTATTCCACATATCAATGGAGAGCTTCCATGGATAAAACGAAAGTGCCGAATATACAACAAATTAAATGTTTCAATTTGATTTTTATGGAATTATGTACGGACATCATATTATTTTTACTAACATTTCTAATATTAACCTGGTTATACCTTCGTATTAACGGTTGAGAACCGGATCCGCCAGATACTTACAAGATCTTATTAACAATTCCGCCGTTGTAACGTTCAATGTCGTTCTGCAGTTCAAATTGTGATAAAATTGCGTGAAGGGTCGAATTTGTATTGACAGAAACTTGAAAATGAACCTCTGTGGTTTTCATTCATTCATAATGTTTCACTGAAAACCCAGCATTCTCCAGTATTTCCTATTTTCTGCCTTCCTCTTTGTCTCCTCATATGATTCTTATATCTTAATGTCGTCTATCATCTGATGTCTTCTTCTGCCCCGAATTCTTCTCCCGTTCATCATTTCTTGCAGCGCATCTTTCAGAAGGCAGTTCCTTCTCAATCAGTGACCCAGTGAATTCCTTTTCCTCTTTCTGATCAGTTTCAGCATCATTCTTTCTTCACCACTCTTTCCAACACAACTTCATTTCTTATTCTATCTGTCCACTTCACACACCCCATTCTTCTTCATATCCACATTTCAAATATCTAGTCGCATCTCTTCACTTCGTCGTAATGTCCATGTTTTTGCCCCATACAATGCTACTCTTCACACAAAGCACTTCACTAGTCTCTTCCTTAGTTCTTTCTGCAGAGTTCCGCACAAGATGCTCCTTTATCTATTAAAAGCTTCCTTTGCCATTGCTATTCTTCATTTTACTTCTTGGTAGCAGCTCACGTTACTGCATATAGTACACCCCAAGTATTTGAAGCTGTTCTGAATTCGTAAGTTTAATTTCTTTATGTTTCTTCCTATGACCATGAACTTCGTCTTGTTGGCATTTGTTTCATTTCATATTGTTCACAGCTATGATATGGCTCCAGTAGCATATCCCTTAGTATCATATCCTCTTCTGCTAACAACGCCATATCATCAGAAAATCTTATACACTTCATTCTTCTTCCTCTTACTATCACTCCTTCCATGTTCTGAAAATAGTTCTTCACTAAATCCTCCAAGCAAATGTTGAACAGGGTACGTGATAAAGGACATCCTTGTCGTACTCCTCTCCCTATTTCACTTCCTTCTGACATTTTTGTCCCCTATCCTGACTTTCACTCGTTGTTTCATATAAAGGTTACTGAACGTGAACGTGAATATCAAGGAAGATAAATGTACGCCCGTCTAGACGACTTAAATGAAAATATCTGGTGGAAAATAACTTTAATCAACTGTGCAGAAAATCAATAAAGGTCTGTAAATTCTTCAGGTGTCAGAAATGTATAAATTAATACATGGGATATCTTACTCAAATACAGGTATTTGTATTCAATAATTAGCTGATAATTATACGATTTTAATTTCATTAAGGATCCCATGCTAGGAGAGCAGCAGATCCGCATGTACGGGAACGCTATGTGTTTTGTCGTCACGCATTGAAAATACTGTACATGGGTATAATAACATTTTTGAACGATACTGTGTTTTTTCGTCATTACAGCAAACGTCCGCCACTATTGGAAGTTGATTTTACTGAATTCAGAGTTGTCGTCAAACTAGATCAGTGACGTCAACTGATGCCCATAGGAGCAAACTCGTGCTTTAGAGCCCAGGAGAGCCTGAGCGCTTTACAGCGGAAAGGAAAGAGACAGACAAAAGAGGTAGCATATGCAACTTGGTCGAGGTATATACAGGGATGGCCCGCACTAATTCAATGGATTAAGGGAAGAGAACTTATTCAAACTGTATTCATGTTAATTTTTAGATTTGTCTAAGAAGTATAAGTGCATTATAAGAATGTAAGTTTTAATTTTAATGCTCATTTTTCACAAGTTTGCTTTCTTATTCAAAAGGAATATTTTCTCAACTCTTTTACAGAAAAGTGAAAATTTCAGATATGTTTGTTTAGTAGCCTTACAAGTACTGAAACAATGTTTTCGTAAATCTAATATATCGTAAATACGTATTACTGAAGATAGTGTATTAAAATGTTTGAAAATATTCTGTGTTTTGTATGTATTTATTTACACTGCAAGTGGGCAAGCAGCCGGTGGCAGTGGTATACACAATATAAACAATACACAATAAAATTTACAATACACAATACAATTATACAATACACAATACAGTTATAAACACAATACAATAAGAATACACAATACAATTTAACACAATAATTACAATTAATAATAAAACATAAAATACCTAATTTCACAATACAACCTACATATGTATAGGCCCTACATAAGTTTCAATAGTCTTTCACTTTACTCTCATCTCACTCACTGTAGTGTCACTATGACGCATTTCACTTACACTTGAAAAATGTTTGTAAGGAAATGAATTAACAAAGCAAATACTGTTACATCACAAACAAAAGATATGTGCCTATGTGTTGGTAAAACGCCAGCTCTATAGCTTCAGCAGATTTCGAGATAATTTAATATTCTGATAACAGAAAGTTGCGCACCAATATCACCTAAAAGCATAATGCGATAAGAATTGTATTACCTGTAATATTAGTTACAGTTAAAACATATACCTAGACAACTTTGTTTTGTACTATAACATTGTTTTGATTAATTTTATAAGGCTAAAGATACCATCAATATCAATTTCAACGTATCATGTCATATTCAGTGTCTTTCTTTGGGATAACACTTTCTTTACGAATGATGTATTTAATTCACTTAGTACAGTATAGTTGTAGTTATTATGGAATTCGTGTGAATATTCCTTCTTAAACTCTTTATTATGTTATTAACGTTTAAAACACAACTGCAATATTAGACTAAGAAATAGGTGTTAGTACGTTTGTTTCACAGACAATATAGAAAACAACAAACAGATAGAAGCCATATAAAAATAACGACATAAAATTTCACGTTCCGTTTGAAATTTGTGCACCACTGTTTTCTTAATCCAACAGGCTGCTTATTCCTCTAGCATACCTAGCGCTTAATGCCCGCGCACGACGTCAAGGTCAGAAAAATGCACTTGCTTTGACATCACTGATCTAGATTAATATGTTGAAATATTACAAATAACTGCTCTAGGTTTGTAATATAACTACTCTTGCCATCTACCGACACCTATGATAAACTTCTTGCAGAGAATTAGTCAGCTGTTCATAGTTTAACGTAGTAGGTACTGTATATTAAGATGTTTGAAAATATTATTTTCAAAATGTACTATCGTGCAAAAACTACTGTACAATACACATTTGTAAAGTGCATTACAAAATCTCGGAAAATAAAAAACTCGCTCTGCTCGTTTTTCAAACTTTTCCTCGATTTTGTAAAAATCACTTTCCAACCTTGTATCGTAATATACTCTTTTAACATTGACTGCTTTGTACGAGTGTTTATGATGGAAATATCCGTTAAATTCGTGTATAGAACCTACTTCATCCTGTATCATGTTACACAATGTGAGTGCTTTCTCTTAATGATAAAGCATAAATATTTAGCTTTGTTATCCTCTTTTTCGCATAAAGGGGTCAATGGTTTTGAAATTGAATCGGCAAGGAAATGAGGGGTAAATTTCGCCATTGCATTCCGTGGACGAGATCTCTATATTACGATGTATCATTAAGCGAGAAACAAGCTCTGAACTGAGGCGTTCATCCACTGATCTCATAAATGTAACTAACGTTCTTCATCAAGGTGATCCTCTTCACTCCGAAATGTAAACCTATACCTCTTTGGAATCCTAATGATTTTACATTCCATGTGTCTCGTGTGGAGGAATAGCAGGCGTGAAGTAATAATAACGGAAGAAAAAAAAAAATCATAAGAAATAGTAAATACGAATAGGCGCGAAATAAGCGCATTAGTTATATCGATGCATTTCCAGAGACGTCTCTGATGAAAAGCACATCTCCTGACATATGATTTTGTCTGCAGTCCTAATATTAATTTAGGAACCCCGTACTGTATTTGTATCTTCCATTATTTCTACCTGCTTTCTTGTTTCTTTATTTGCACTCCACGTTTCTTATTTCTTTTGTCTATTCATTTTTTATTCCTACCTTTTATTAACCTTTCCTTTCTTATTTTAGTTACTTTTCTCTTCTTTTCTCATATCTTTCGTTCTTTCTTCATTCGTTTTTATCACCTTTTCTTCTTTCCGTTCTGTTATTCTTTCTCATTCATTCTCCTTCATTCTTTTTTTCTTCAATATTTTATTCTTCCCTTCATTTTATTTCTCTTGAGTTTATTATTTTTTTCTTCATTAGGTTCCTCCATTTTATTTTCTTCCTTCCTTTTCCCTCATTCATTCATTAATTCACTCATTCATTCATTCAATCATTCATTCATTCATTTCTACTTCTTTTTTTCTTCTTTCGTGTGCTATTTTTTCGTATTATTCTTATTTCTCACAAATTCATTTCATTCTTCCTTCCTCATTTTCATCTTTTTCTCATTAATGCCTAACGTCATTTGTTACTTATTTTATTTCTTCCTGCCTTAGTTAATTTTTTATAGACTACTCCATTAATTTCTTACTTTTTCATTATTTATTTCTTACTTCGTTAATTTCTCACTCCTTTCGTTAGATTTTAATCCTTCGTTAATTTTTCTTTATTAAATTCCTTCTACGCTAGTTAATTTTTTCTTCTTTCGTCAATTTATTTTTTCGTTCTTTAATTTCCTTTTTTCCCCTTAATTTATTTTTTCTTTCGTTAATTTCCTCCTTCGCTTATTTATTTCTTCATTTCTATCTTTTCTTCTTTCTTTCTTCCTTTCTGTCCTTCTTTCTTTCTTTTTCCTTCCTTTACTTCTTTCTTTCTTCCTTTCTTCTTTCTTCATTTCTATCCTTCTTTCTATCCTTTTCTTCCGTCTTTCTTTCTTTCCTTCTTTCTTTTTTCCTTCTTTCTTTCGTTCTTTCTTTCTTCCTCTTTCCTTCCTTTCCTTCTTTCATTCTTCCTTTCTTCTTTCTATATTTTTCTATCCTTCTTTCTATCCTTTCCTTCCTTCTTTCTTTCTTTCTTTCCTTCTTTCTTTCTTTCTTCCCTTCTTTCTATCCTTTCCTTCCTTCTTTCTTTCTTTCCTTCTTCCTTCCTTTCCTTCTTTCTTCCTTTCCGTTTTTCTTTCTTTCTTTCTTCTTTCTTTCTTCCTTTCTATCCTTCTTTGTTTCTTTTCTTTTTTCTTCCTTTCCTTCTTTTTTCTTTTTCCTTTCTTTCCTTCTTCTTTTGTTCTTTCTTCATTTCTATTCTTCTTTCTATCATTTCTCTCCTTTTTTCTTTCCTTCTTTCTTTCCTTCTTTCTTTCTTTCCTTCTTTCTTTCTTCCTTTCTTCTTTCTTTCCTTTTCTCTTTTCTCCTTCCTTCTTTCTTCCTTTCTATCCTTCTTTCTTTCTTTTTTCCTTTTCTTATTTTCTTTCCTTTGCTCTCTTTCTCTTCTTTTCTTTCTTTTTCTCTTTTACTAACTAATTTATTTTGTTCTCTTTCTTTCCACCTTTATATTTCCTATAGACGTTCATATTTATTTCTTCCTTCCTACCTCTGCTTGTCTTTTCCATCGTCTAATTAAAATCTAGAAAATTTCTGGGGTATTCTGTCATCACCTTCTTTTTTTTCAATTCTCCGACCAGTTAGTCTCATAACTTAATGTTTCATTCGTTTCGAAAAATACTTTCAGACTTTTATATTAATTTGTTCAGTGTGAAATCATTCTTCATGTTTCTTAATAAATTTGTTCTATTATTAATTCAAGTGCCGCTTCCTAAGTAATGTGCTAGATTTCTTGCTGGATACGTGTATTTCTATATACTCATGGGTGCTTTTAATGTGGAACAACTCGCATTAAATCGCGTATCATAATATAGGGCGAACTTACTGGATCTTCGAGCGCAGCAACAACGCTATAAAAAAGTCTCTTCCACCGCAAGTTATTAGCTCTAATTTCACGCTACAGCTCCATGCATCCTGCATGAAGAGCAACACTGTGATTAAGATTACCTCGTGATCATGACTTTGATTCCCTTCGACGACCCGACAGACGGCTTGAGTTTACCAGATCAACTTTCTTATGGGTTCTTCCTAAGAGTGGGAGACGTGTGCACGAGAACTTAGGAGGTTAATAATTTAATATAGCGCCGTGAATTTATAAGTCATTAATTTAAAGGAAGATACATTAGCTCTAAGTTCGTGACATTAGACTATATACATAGCGCTCAAGGTATGTGTGCAACATATATGCCAGGATTTATTCCATTTTTCCGAGTCACTAGTTCGTATACAATATACAGAATGATTACGTTTATTTTAATTTTTACCATATCACTTGCAATTCGACTTGTTATTTCCAAATTCATCATCATCATCATCATCATCATCATCATCATCATCATCATCATCATTTTTTATTCTTTTTTATCCTCATTTTTTATATCACAGAGAACGAATTTTGCTTCTGCATTGGACTGACACCATACTTCAATCCTTTTGGTATTATATTTGCCTCTTTGTCTCATTATATGGTTCTTTTCAATATTAAATTTGGCTCTGATTGACTGGATGGTGTGACTTTTGGTGTTCCAAATAAGTACTTTAGTACGATTCTTGGCATCTCTCAGTGCAGTCCCTACCCGGAGATCCGATTGAGGGGCTATTTTACCTCATCATCCCCACCTCTGGCTACTAGCAACATGCATCTATAATGAACAGCGATCAAAATACCCCTCAATTCTCGTGGAAAACAACTGAATATAGCCTACCACAGTGGACTATAGTGGACTTCATGTTGTCAGCAAACAGCTGGATACATTAAGAAGATTGATCATCTCCACCACCACCACCACCACCACCACCACAATCAATATCATCGACATCGTCGCCTCTAACACACTGCTCATTCTTCTCGTAATACATATGTAAGAGGTTAACGAACTCAGATCTGTCTCCCTAGGTCAGGCATTTCTAAAGTGGACCACAGAAGGCATTTGCCATAGCCAGATGATTGACAGCGTAACTGAGAGTTCGATTGCTCAAAAATTAGTTGCTAGTCTCTTGTCATAGTAAGCTTGTATTTAAAAATAGGCTTAAGGACTTTGCTAATAGACAATAGTATAATATACACAATATTTAAAGGATGTAACTGATATTTTGTTATTTGAAGTGTTGTATCAGTCAAGAAGTGTATTGTGTCAGTGAAGTGTATAGTGTCAGTGAAGTCTGTTGTGTAAGTGAAGTGTGTTTGTGTTAGTGAAGTTCTATAGTTTATAGTGGCAGTGCAAAGTATTTGAACATGAAATGTTTTTGAAGCGTTAGTG
The DNA here is from genome assembly GCF_040183065.1 of Periplaneta americana. Classification (NCBI taxonomy): domain Eukaryota; kingdom Metazoa; phylum Arthropoda; class Insecta; order Blattodea; family Blattidae; genus Periplaneta; species Periplaneta americana. The sequence goes on along the minus strand of NC_091122.1, from coordinate 69,843,408 downwards.
AAATCAGGTTAGAATCCGTGCAGTGAGTGAGTGGACAGCGAAATAAGTGTAGTGCTGTAAGGTACTTGTGCACGTATGAATATATCATACTAGTGGGTCTTTGTTCGAACTTAGGGTTAAGACACAAATTAGATTTACTTTAAATGTTATTTTAAATGATCGTGCTTCATTTAATTTAGGATGTTCCTTATTATTATTATTATTATTATTATTATTATTATTATTATTATTATTATTGTTAATTATTAGTAGTATTATTATTAACTTATTACTAATTGTTTTATTACTTGTGTTTATTATTAATTGTCATTATTGATTGTAAATAAATAAATAAATACATACATACATACATACATACATACAAAATACATACATACATACATACATACATACATACATACATACATACATACATACATACATACATACATACATACATACATACATACATACATACACACACATACTAAAAGCATTGGTTGTAGTCTGTTTCAGAAGACATAAAGATTTTTTGTTTTTATTTTACTATTCATTCTGTTTTCATTTTTTAAAGTGTGTCATTATTATACTATTATAATAACTTACGATTTTTTAGTGGAATCAAAAATTACAAACTTGATAATTTGTGAATACCGAACGTTTTATTTTTAAGTGCAATTACATATTGTACAATACTTACAACCGAAGCAGATATTTTCTTGAGCAAAATTTGAAGTATGAGATAATGTGATTTCAGTGATTTTAAGAACCGAATGTTTATAAATCTGTTTTCCATACTTCAAAATATTAAAAATATCAGTAGTTTAGAATGCATTATTCATCCAATAGCTAATAGATACTAGGAAATTTTATGTTTCTTCTGGAATTAATGATGTTTTGTTTAGTCTTTTCCAATTATTTCTAATTGTGCTATTTCTTATTCTTTTTCTTCTCCATTGTTTTATTTTTTTCCATTATAACAACAATTTTATGGTAAGCTTTGTCTTCTAGGCAGCCTTCAGTTGGAGGAAGCTGAATAAAATTTATTCGAAATAAATATTTATTTATTTTTGTATCGGAAAAGGTATTATGTGTCTTTCTCGTGTTAAATTTACATTACCTCGTTAACTTGTTTCAGACTGTTATCGACCATCTTCAGAACTGGTTGTTGCTGGTCTTGGTGCCTTTTGTTTGCGTTTCCTGTGGGGGTGTGTTTGTGTAGTGTAATGTGGAGTCAAAGAGTGTGTGTGTTCTGAAATTGTGTCTTAAGAATTTCATTTGGATGTGTTTTTATGTGTCTACATTGTATTGTTCTAGTGTGTGTAGTTTCTAGCTTTTTGGTTGTGTTAATGTCTCTGTAGGTGTGGTTAGCATTTGTGATGTGTTCTGCACATGTGGAAGTGTTATGTTTGAGAACACACACACTCTTTGACTCCACATTACATTACACAAACACAACCCCACAGGAAACACAAACAAAAAGCGCCAATACCAACAACAACTAGTTCTGAAGATGACCGATAACACGCTGAAACATGTTAACGAGGTAATGTAAATTTAACATGAGAAGGACACATAATACGTTTTCCGAAGTCATATAGTGTTAAAAGTTGTGTAATCAAGATGTATATTTTTTGTAATTTATTCATACTTATCAGTTAATAACTTATGAAATACAAATAGTAGAAGGAATTCAAATGACAGATTAGTTTAGTTGTATTTTCTGGGTATACGTTGAAAATTTGAAGCAAACTGCTTTAAAACTACATCACGTGGAATGTTTTACATATTGGGAAATGTAAAAAAAAATACTAGAGAGAAATACATTTTAAATTATAGCTCCTATTTTCTATATCTGGCACAACTGTGAATACGTTAAAATCATCTAGGTTCGTAAGTGGACCACTCCTGCTTCTTCTTTCTTTTCTCATTACTACTTTTACATACGCGTAGATTCCACTGGTATCACTTGAATGTCTTCTTGCTAGAAGCTGCTCCCTGTTGCAAATAACGCCTGTACCTTGAATGGCCAATCCTATAGGCTGCTGGTGATGTTTTCATATCTGAGATCATATCTTGCAATGATATACATGCTGTGTATCCTACATTGCATTCACTCACAGCTGAGGTAACAGCAATTTCTAGTTTCTTCTTAGAAACAGAAGTCTCTTTCTGGCACTTCCTCCATATCACACTGTGTACACTCTCATTGGCATTCTGAGTTTTCCCTAAAGTGCAGCGTCTAAGAAGTTTATCAGAAGCCAAACGATGGTACACTGGCATGATCTTGGCTAGCACTTCAGGTCTCAAAATAGTCTTCATCATCGAACTGTCATGTTTTGGAATTGGTTCACCTTTAGTTTATGTATGTATTTATTCACACTGCAAATGAGTGTATACCCGGTGGCAATGGTAACTAATTACACTCAATAATAACAATTAATAAAACACAATTAATAAAAAGTACAATTAATAATAAATTAATAATAATAATAATACTCACTTACTGGCTTTTAAGTAGTCCGGAGGTTCATTGCCACCCTCACATAAACCCGCCATTGGTCCCCAACCTGAGCAAGATTAATCCAGTCTCTATCATCATATCCCACCTCCCTCAAATCCATTTTAATATTAAACTCCCATCTACGTCTCGGCTTTCCCAAAGGTCTTTTTCCCTCCGGCCTCCCAAGTAACACTCTATATGCATTTCTGGATTCGCCAATACGTGCTACATGCCCTGTCCATCTCAAACGTCTGGATTTAACGTTCCTAATTATGTCAGGTGAAGAATACAATGCGTGCAGTTCTGTGTTGTGTAACTTTCTCCATTCTCCTGTAACTTCATCCCTCTTAGCCCCAAATATTTTCATAATCACCTTATTCTCAAACACCCTTAACCTACTATGTTCCTCTCTCAAAGTGAGATTCCAAGTTTCACAACCATACAGAACAACCCGTAATATAACTGTTTTATAAATTCTAACTTTCAGATTTCTTGACAGCAGACTGGATGATAAAAGCTTCTCAACCGAATAATAACAGGCATTGAATAATAATAATAATAATAATAATAATAATAATAATAATAATAATAATAATACTTACTGGCTTTTAAGGAAACCGCCGCCCTCACATAAGCCCGCCATTGGTCCCTATCCTGTGCAAGATTAATCCAGCCTCTATCATCATATCCCACCTCCCTCAAATCCATTTTAATATTATCTTCCCAGCTACGTCTCGGCCTTTCCAAAGTTCTTTTTCCTGCCTCCCAACTAACATTCTATATGCATTTCTGAATTCGCCAATACATGCTACATGCCCTGCCCATCTCAAACGTCTGGACTTAATGTTCCTAATTATGTCAGGTGAAGAATACAATGCGTGCAGTTCTGTGTTGTGTAACTTTCTCCATTCTCCTGTAACTTCATCCTTCTTAGCCCCAAATATTTTCATAATCACCTTATTCTCAAACACCCTTAACCTATGTTCCTCTCTCAAAGTGAGATTCCAAGTTTCACAACCATACCGAACAACCGGTAATATAACTGTTTTATAAATTCTAACTTTCAGATTTTTTGACAGCAGACTAGATGACAAAACCTTCTCAACTGAATAATAACAGGCATTTCCCATATTTATTCTGCGTTTAATTTCGTCCCGAGTGTCATTTATATTTGTTACTATTGCTCCAAGATATTTGAATTTTTCCACCTCTTCGAAGGATAAATCTCCAACTTTTATAGTTCCATTTCGTACAATATTCTGATCACGAGACATAATCATATATTTATTCTTTTCGGGATTTACTTCCAACCCTATCGTTTTACTTGCTTCAAGTAGAATTTCCGTCTTTTCCCTAATCGTTTGTGGATATTCTGCTAACATATTCACGTCATCCGCATAAACAAGAAGCTGATGTAACCCGTTAAATTCCAAACCCTCTCTGTTATCCTGAAATTTCCTAATGGATATTCTAGAGCGATGTTAAAAATTAAAGGTGATAGTGCATCTCCCTGCTTTAGCCCACAGTGAATTGGAAAAAACATCAGATAGAAACTGGCCTATACGGACTCTGCTGTTAGTTTCACTAAGACACATTTTAATTAATCGAACTAGTTTCTTGGGGATACCAAATTCAATAAGAAAAAAATAATAATAATAGTGATAATAATAATAATAATAATAATAATAACAATAATAATTATGTAGTATAAAACGTTGTTGAATAAAGAACTGAACCATTGTTATTTAACTGATATCATTTCCAGTATTTGAGGATGCGGAATTTATTACCGTGCACACGCAACTGATTGTTCTTCTTGTCCTTAGCTTCATTTAGCAAATAGTACACAAACTGGTGCTTGTTCCAAGTTTCAATATAACAAGATGACGGCCTGCTTACGATTATAGCAACGGAAAGCTGGACATCAGTGTTGTCCTAGACAAGTGTTGGGATTTCAGGACCACTGTTCCATAAGCATCAAGGTCTTGCTGAGATCGTGTGGGGTCTTGAAAAATATGGTGAGAAGTGTCCACTAAATTAGATGACACAGTTATAAAAACACCTTTAAGCACGAGAACGGGAAGGCGACAGTGCAATACATATATTTCTACAACGTCTGAAGGTGGACGGGATAAAGTAAGTGGAAGAACAGGGATATCAGAAACGCAATTGTTTCATGAATATATTTATAATAGTACCTACCCTGTAGTTCATTTTGAACTAATTAACGCATTCTTGTCAAAGTAAGTTACATAACAAATGCAAACAATGAAATAGAGGTACATCATTTTATTTTTATTAACATTTCTAATATTAGCCTGGCTATACCTCTGGATCAAGCTTGAGAACCGAAAACACCGTTTGCTACCCCCTTCCACGATTGGAGATCGATGATACTGGCGTAATATACAAATAAATCACTTTACTAGGTATAGGAGGGAAGAAAAGTAATTCATCCATTTACGTAAACTAGGAAATATCACGCTTTTGAGTTTGATAATTTCCATTAGGTTTTTGTTTAATCAAAATACAGTACAGTATTAACAATAAGTGTTTTTACTCACGAACTGAGCTGTCCATGCAGGCGTATTCATTATGCAATGTATATTATACTGTCTACAGCACATTAGCGTACACTATAGAGAATGAAGTTAAATTGAAAAATAATCATAATATGGATAATTAATTACATTTTTCAAAATGGTGGCCGTTCATTTCGATACAAGCTTCAGTTCTAATATGTGTAATTCCAATTAGCAGGTTCGTCCTTCGTACTAGTAACTCATGTTGAAATAATTCTGTACCTACTCTGTAAAAGAGTATCTTACGTACTATAAATTCAATCTTCACTTCTGCTCGATCCGAAAAGATAAAATTACTGAGAGATGCTATCTAATGTCCGTCCAAATGGTTATGTCGCAGGATCGTAGAAAGGGGGGAAATCACGTGACAGTTAATTACTTAAGGAGGCCCTTTTATTTAAGTAATTTCAAATAGTTGTATGGGTAACTTATAATATAACGTAGACGTCCAATTCCTAACAGAAATTAATGTTTTCAGAAAAGAGCTAAGACAGCCCAGCCACTAGCCTTTACAGAGAGGGGAATAGAAGCAGGTGGGGAAAACCGGAATGCGACGTAGGCAAATGGACGACAGTACCTGTGCGACAATGATTCAATATTAAAAGCTCTTTCGTCACTGGAAAACGCGAACATATTTTTGGAACGTACTGTTTACTATGACCGTCAGGCTACTATGACTGTATATGCGGTCTTGGATCTGTGTGGAGGACGGTTGAACTTCATTAGTAGAAGAGGTGAGAGTGAAGTACATTCAAAAACTCAGGCACAATAAAAATTGAAGTAAAAGTAAAATGATGTCCCTGTAGAATCCTTACATAGTTGCACATAATATTTACGCCGCATTTATTAAATAGTATTTGTAAACAAAATTCTGTCAAAATAAGATATTTAATTGATAACAGAAGGATCTACAAGATCGACAGACATAATCAAGTAATCTTACTATGTAGATGATGGAAAAATTTAAATACGCATTCCGTCTCTCTGTCTGACCCTTTTTAGTGAACAATTAACAAGTCTTTATCTAGAATCAAAAATGCAAACGATAATAAACTCGAAATATATTCTATCCATTTTTTTGCACAAAATGAAGAGAGAGAAGAAACGAACAACTCAGTACGTCTCCAGATTCCTATGTTTCGAAGAAATTAATTAATGTGTGGAGGATTATTTCTACTCCAGGTTGTGAAATTCTTCCTATCCGTAAAATCCCAACACCAGACTACGTTAAAGTAGGCGTAGTCACTACCCTTATGTCCACGTGCATCAACATCGGTTAGTGTAACCAACGGTTAAAATTACCACCTAATCTCCTAGTAAGCATTTTTACGGTGCATCGACCTCGGTTAGGACTTAAATAGTAGGTTAACCACGGTAATCTCTAACCTGCCATATTCTTTGGTTGAAGGAGATAACCAGTGATTATTAGGCCAAGTAGAACAAAATGGCGGCCAAATCCACAGCTGATTATTTCGAAGACGATTATTATTTTACAGTACTTGAATTACTTGGGTAGAGATAATGGTGTGCGTGAAGTTTCTTTAGTGGAAAGATAGAATTCTTACGAGGAATTAGGTGACAGAAAATTTCAGGAGGGATTTCGTTTATCAAAATCTACAGTGTAATTTCTGCTGCAACAAATGGGTCACTTAAAATAACACAGAAACAGTCGTATTTCTCCTATGGATCGGCTGCTTATATAACAATAATTATATGCAACTGATATTTTCTTTATTTTAAGAGGGAACACTCGAGTATCTTTTTTTTTTCTACGTCACTGGTTGTACGAAGAGAGATTATGAATAGATCTTAGATTAATTCACAGTCCCCTGGTATGAATGGGGTCCTGGATCGTATACACACATTCGTACTAATCTTCTTCATCCTTTTCCTTTATTGAGATTCCATCTTTTATATAGGCCTATAATATATTTCAATATAGTCATGAAGTCTATCAATACTTCAAACTGACTATGAATACAGTCATTTTTGCATTTCATTCTCAATTCTGTACGATTTCAACCAAACAGCATTGAAAAACAAAGAAATGCAACTCGCAAAATATAACAGCGCCCAAAGGAAAACGAATGCACCGCGAAAATAAAGGACACGTTCGTTTCCATGTAGAACGGAGTAAGCGCAATCGGTTTTAGACGTTGACTATTATCTTTGTAGAGAAATGGATTCTCTCCTTTAGTTATTCTGTAGAAACACTGTATCATCATAGACTTTACGCTGGTTAAATGAGGTGTCAGCTAACCATGTTTAAGTAAACGGCGATTATGAATGTAATTACAGAAATTACATTTTAACCACGGTTACTGTTTAACCGTCGTTTCGTAAACTATGATTACTGCGTTTTTAACCGATGTTGATGCACTTCGCCATAGTGAACAAAGCTTCACTGTTATGGGATTAGATCCCTTCTCATGAACACGTTTATTACGCATCAGTGAACCACTTTCAAATACCGAGTTGCATTTAAGGAAAGAATGTTAGAACGGTTTGTAAATTACGTAGAACAATTTTCTGTACCATTTATACAGTAAAATATATTATAAGAAAACCACTGTTTTACGTTTTTTTTATAATAAATTTTATTTGCAGTTCAGAAAATAAATTCATCCCTTTTTCTGTCCATGTTAAGTGAGTCCATTTAGCTATTTATAAAATTGTTGGAAAAATTTTGTCTTATCAAGAAATTCCAAGATATTGATTTATGAAACTGTGATAAAAATCAGTGTCTCGTATGGTTCTGAAACGTGGACGCTAAAAAGTGATGACCAGGGGCTGGTATTTATGGAGATTAATTTTATCATTTGTGTCGGCGGAGATTGATTTGTGCTCTTGGCGGAGATTAATGAAAATTTTGGAAAATACAATGATTTTGGAATTGGAGACGTAACTGAGTATGAATATTACTTTCCAAATAATTAAGATTAAAGGTTCGTTGTTTTCTGATAAAGATGCGGTATGGCCAATAGACAATATATATTGGATTAAACTATATTGACAGTATTTCTTGGATTGAGACTGTATTTAACGCACATTCATTGAAAAAAAAAAAAAAAAAAAAAAAAAAAACTTGCAAGCCCTCAAATTCACAGTTTCAAATTGTTAGTGAAATATTGCATTCTCCGTTTTTTTTAGTTCACTAACGTAATCAGAACACCTGGAATACCATGTATGTAGCCTATATACATAATCATCATCATCGTCCTTAAAGGTATTAGGCCTAGTGGCCTGTTACGGTCTGCGTCCATCTTTTCAGGGGGCGTCCCAAAGATCGTGTTCCATGTGATATTATAGCGGAGAATTTGTCTTGGGAGTCTGGAACGGTCCATCCTATTGACATGGTTGAGCCGTTTTTGTCTTTAGTGGTTGAGATGTTCATAAATAGGTGTAATTTACAATTCTTTTGCAATTAGTTCATTCCTTTTGTGGTCAAGCAAGCTGTAGCCGGCAGTCCTCCTTAGAAATCTCATTTCCGCAGTTGTTAGCGTTGAACATCTGAGTTTCGGACAATCCAGGCCTCACTACCATAACATGAAGACAGGTCTTGCTAGAACTTTTTTATGCTTTTAACCGGGTATGTTTTTGGGTTTTCGTGATTGTGAAAACCTGGTTGATGGTTCTTAAGGCTCCATTAAAATGTTGAATATTTTCAGATATATCGATAACAGGTAAATATGTCAAACTAATTTAAATGGGTTTTTCTGTTCCAACGTATGGGTTCCAATGCAAATTTTACTCCTAACTGGCTGTTTACCTTGGAACGCCATAATTTTTGTTTTGTTTGGGAAAATTTTCATATTCAATTTTGTGCTATTATATTCAGATGATATATTGAGTATTGCAGCTCGTCTTCATTTGTAGCAAAAAGAATCTGATCGTCTGCATGTAATAACGTATGTGTGTATATATATATATATATATATATATATATATATATATATATATATATATATAACAAATTGAAGTGAAAAAAAATAAAAAAAAAATTTAGAATATGATATTCGCCATAAAACGACGCAATAATAATAATAATTGAAGAATGTGTTCATATTTCGCTATTAGAACTCTATTTCGCGACTTGTCGCGATTGTTTTATCCGGATATTATTAATCAGAATCACTTAATTCATAAATATTATCAAAAATCTATTGCATAGACCTATCTATTATGTCGTGACTTTCGCGATCTCCATAAATAGCCGGCCCTGATGATGACATTAAGGTCCTAAATGTTGGGAAAGAAATATTTTAAGGAGGATAATTGGAGTCATAAACGAACGAACAAGGGTTGTAGAGAGCAAGGACTAATCAAGAATTAATGACGCTGTATCAAAAACCTGAGCTGGTCTCAGTAATAAAAGCAAGAAGGCTGCAATGGTTGGGACATGTAGGCCTATTTAGAATGGGCAATAGGAGAGGCGTTAAGATGTTATTGAAAGGACATCCAGGAGGCCGGAGAATTAGGGGTCGTCCACGGACAAGATAGAATTCCCTTCCGACAAGTGTGTCCTCTATCGCGCCGCTAAGGGGCTATAGGTGTTAAATACAGATACATTCTCAATATTAGTGTTGGGTTTTGGAACAAAACTTTATTTGGGGTGCGCTGTGACAAGAAAACAACCTAATCTTTAAAGTAAAGGCAGTTAGAGTCTATGGCAGGCGTGTCCAAAGTAATAGGTAGCGCCGAATCACTGCTGAATGCAGCCCGTAACACTTCAGTCTACGTTTGAGGAGTCGGGATGGAGAGGTAGCTGATACAAATCACAAAGTGTGGCAATGGTGAATTATTTGATTTAGGTGTTACCAATGGTTTTTTAATCGAATTTTCAACAGTAATCTCACTAGAGGTTTTGATTTATCTAGTGAAAATCAAAATTTGAATGGAATTTAATTGACTATTACACGATTAGAAGAAAGTATATAACGATTAGAAGAAATAAAGTACTCTAATACGATACAGTATTAATTGACTTACTAAAATTCTATTTCACTAATGTTAGCTTCAAAATAACGTTTGAACGGAGCCGCCATTTTCAGTTGACTGTCTATGCTGTAAATAAATGACGATAGCAAAGCATGTTTATAGTACCATCTTTTTTAACTTCTTAGATAGTACCGTAAAAATTTGCAGTTTGAAATGTTGGTAAACAAATAAACAAATGGTAGGGAGGTGATAAAAACAGAAGAAAGTATATAAAGATTAGAAGAAATAAAGTACTCTAATAAAATATATATTAATTGACTTACTAAAATTCTATTTCACTAATGTTACCTTCACCAAAATGTTTGAACGGAGCCGCCATTTTCAGTCAAGTATCTATGCGGGAAACAAATTACGATCGCTAAGCATTTTTTATAGTATACAGTAGAGAATTTGCAGTTTTAAATGTTGGTAAACAAAGAAACAAATAGTAGGGAGGTGATAAAAACAGGAAAAAAGTAAAAAAGTAAATTCATGGCGCTACAGCCCTGAAGGGCGGCTGCTGGCCTCACGTTCACATGCTGAAGTAGATGTGGACGATCATCCAACCAGAATGGAGGTATCGTGTGGTTAGCACGATGATCCTCCCAGCTGTTATAACTGGTTTGCTGAACCGGATTTTCGCTACCTATCGTAGCTTCCCAAGAGCATCACGATGCTGGGTGTGCACCGGTCCCATGCACTGGCTGAAATTTCATGAGAAAATTTCTTTCCCCATGAGGACTCTAACCAGCGGATAAAAACAGAAGAAAGTATATAAAGATTAGAAGAAATAAAGTACTCTAATACAATAAAATAGATATTAATTGTCATACTAAAATTCCATTTCACTAATGATACCTTCACCAAAATGTTTGAACGGAGCCGCCGTTTTCCACTCAACTATCTATGTGGGAAACAAATTACGACCGCAAAGCATGTCTTATAGTATTATAAAGAATGTGCACTTTGAAACGTTGGAAAACAAAGAAACAAATGCTAGGGTAGTGATAAAAACAAACAAATGCTAGGGAAGCGATAAAATTAAACAAATGCTATGGTAGCGATAAAACTGTGCAATAAGCAGCCATGATTGATTGAAAGACGTCCTTTTGTACCGTTTTATTGGTCAAAATTGTTATGACGTAGTAAAAATATAATAATCAACATAAATAATCCTATTTTATACAACATTATTCCATGAAATTTTTCTCTACAGTCACTTTCATAAATGTAACACAATCAACATTTGTTTGAAAATGAATATAATGCATGTTAATTTCCTAAGCAAGCCAATGTGTAATGCTTCTTATATCGCATTTAATATACTAATGAACTGTTATTAACTAATAAATTAATTACGTCGGCCATATATCCATTCAGCACTTCCTTTGCCCTATAAAATTTTCTAAAAGTGTTAAAAAAATACTTTAAAAATAATATACCTACTGACAGACAGACTCGTTTCAATACCGGTGTGGTGTCATTATCAATATCTTTCAAACTATTGCGGCTCCAGCTCGTCAGTTGTTTGTTTGATGTTGTTATTTAGATATTTCTTTATTGTGTTATTTGTTTTATAAGCTATCTTGTATTTTAGTTTTTTTAATGGAGCTGCAATTTTTAGTGTATTGGTATTGTGATAAGTTAATTTTAGATATTTATTTCTTTTCCTATTCCAGTGTCACTCTCCAATTCAGGGGTTGGCTGGAAGAAGAGCGTAATTCGAATTACGGCGTTTATCCGTAAAATGGCTGTATGCGTTCTTTGGCGGAGGTTCTACCAGCCACCAAAATATTATGCCTCTAGTCTCAATAGATTGCAATAGAGAGGTGTTATCGAATTGCGTCCGTCTTCCATCTCACTACTGTGGTTCGAGGACCGGCGAAGGTAACTGCAAGGGTGTTCGCGTTGTCTGACGAATGTTCTGATCTATCCTATCTTTCGCTTAATGGAAACGAATATAACATTTCTGATGTTGAAAGTATCAGTGAAAATGAATTACAAGCGGAAAGGTAGAAAACGGAAACGGTTTAACAAACTATGAAAGAATAATCTAGCAAGCGACGACGAAATTACGGCAAAGCTTGCACAAGTAGGTCAGGAAAAATGGTGAAAGAAATACAGTATTACTATTTATTTTTGTCAATGGAGAATGAATATAAGGTACTAATAATATAGGCGTATGCAGTCCTATAAAATGTTAGATCCAGGCTAGCTGTCACTCATTTAGGAACGACCATATTTCTGACAGGTTAGCAGCAAACCATTTAAGCCAGTTGCTGCCAGAAGAAATAATGAAATGTCAACAGAGGAACAACCCATTTTCCATTGAGGATTTTGGAAAATTGGAATCAAAAACCAACAGAATACATTTCTTATGGGATATTTGGAGAGGAGGACCATTAAGCAACGTCAAACAACTGTAAAACTACAGCACTGGTTTAATAATAAAGCTTCTGAAGAAAATATGATATTAGAGAAAACCGTTTGTTTTTGTGTTCCATACAACTTTCCATAGTTTGTCGGTTTAATTACTTTTCTCTCTGTAGATATTAAGGGGATTAGAATCCTGTCCATTGTAAGGGTGTTTTAAGTCTAAAATGTAAATACATTACAAAATATTTCAGATTTGTTCAAGGTTGCGGCCTTTGAATACAAATTACCTTCTGTTTTTATTATTATTTGTTTCTTTCCTCGTTTGTCCATTAGGAGTTTTTTTGGTAAAGGTCTCGCAAGCAGGGATTACCGACGATAGGAATGCGAACGAAACAACTCGATAAGGAAGAGCCGGCGATAGAAAAGGTCACGAGATAACTTGAATGATATTCAAGAGTACTGTTGCGCGTTTAATTCACTTCGAATTTTTCTCTTACTACGCTCTTCATTTCCACAGGCGATGTCCCAATCTATTCATCTTCTTGGAAGAGGCAGTACTTCCATCGACCCATACCTCTCGCTCCCTCGGTGTGCCTACATACACACGTCAAAACAGACAGTAACGCCACCACTGTTTTTCGGTAATCGTTCCTTGCGCGAACTATATCACGAGTGAGGCATCTCTATTTTGAATCGAAATGTGGATCTGCAAGGACATCTATGAGCAAAATAGAGAACTCACTACATGAAGAAAGAGTTTTCGGTATTTCTTTTTACCCAAAACAGGACTATTTCACGTACTAGCACCACGAATCTACTATATGAGATCTTCACTATTACTTACTGTATTAGCAACGACTTTTTTTCATCAATCGCTTTCGGCCTGTTTTACTATGGATCAACTGGAAGCCTATATTGGACGGCATAATGTGAAAGTTATTTGATATGTGTGCTGTGTTGTGTTACAAGAATCTTTCAAGTCTTGCTGATATCATATTATATGTGACCACTCACTAGTAGGTCGAAATATATCACCTAAAAAGCATCTCAATGTGGAAAGTGTTCATGACACTGGAAGCCCAGACGTTAAAATAACCAGAATTATTATATCCGTACCTCATTTTTCACATTCTTCTGCTACCTTCTCCACAGGTCCCAGTTTCCTTGCGTCGCAGACGGTTAGTTATTTATTTAAGTATATTCCACGTATCGTCATCCATGCCAAAGGTTATGTCAAAACAGAAGTAATTTACATGTAAAACCTGTTCAAAGCGTAATCATCACTAACTGTCCTTGATCTAGTAGGATATTTTCCTCCCACCTTTAGTTTTGTTTTCCTTTTCAATAGTTTAATATTACAATTGTCATATTCCTCTTTCTCTCGCCTCTCTTGGATTTGAACCTACTTTTCTCAAACATAACGAAAATTGAGGTCATGTCGCCATTTGTTTTACCCCGCCTTTTGCATCAGCCTTCCTACTCACTCTGTCTGCCTCATTTTTGTTTCACTTCCTGCTCATTTCTTTCATCCAGTCGTCGATCAGTCAGTCAGCTGTCCACTTCTCATCGAAAGGAATTAAGGTTCCAACTCAGACAAGTCGTGAGAAATATCTGTTGGGAAAAATAACTACAGCGCAGATTTTCTTTATTCCTCCCGTCCTTTCCTCCACTTAACACCCATTTCCCATGTACAAATGAAATCACTCACACATTTTTCGTTTCTCCGCTCTTTCTTGCACATACATCGGCATACATAGGCCTACACTCATCCATCCAACTACAAAATGCACTTACGTCTATTTATTTATTCACTCAGTCATTCTGACTACCTCCATAATTTGTTCTTGTTTCTTTATTTCCTTCCACTTGTCTATTTCATTTCTATTAAAGAATTGAGTTTCTGTTCAATGTTGAACAGTTATTATATTTAAATATCAAAATAATTGTATTTTTACTTTATAAATGATAGTCCTAAGTCAGGGATGTCGAACAGCGCTCTCAAACTGTGAAACGATTATCTACTCTGGCGGCTGGTATGGATATGAAACGACGATTCAATAGTGAGTGGATAGATAAATATTTATTTATCAGGAGGGAAAGGCACATTGCTAAATATGTAGAAAGGAACTTGGATACCTGAGCCATCATAATATTAAAAAGAATTTTAATCCAACACATGCAGAAGCTTACGGACCAGAAAAGTTATCCGGTTCCATTATTGAAAATGCTGTAGAGGAATTAAAATAAAGATTGAATTCATGAAACCTTCCATCACCATCGGGTATTAGTAGAACAAGCTTGGTTCGTGCTAGCTACAAAATTTGTGAAATTATTGCAACGGCTTTAAAGCTATTTACTCCGAAATATGTTAATGATTTTAAATCTATACGTTTGTCTCGTAATATTGTTGCAGAGAGCATATCAGAAATGGGAGATAACTTGGAGGGACATCTGATAGCATGAATGAAAAAAAAAAAATCTTGTTATTGACTAGCTCACTAGCGCAAAGATACGGCGCAGCTAGCTATATTCATGACGGGTGTCGATTCAGATTTCAATGGAGATTTTGTAGATGTCATTTCACTAAAGAATCGAACTCGAGGAGAAGATATTTTTGAATCTATAACAAAAACTATGAACAAATTTCAAATCACGCTAAAGTAATTAATTTTATATATCAAAATAGTCCACGTTTCTGAATTTGAATTTGCACTGCTACAACACATAGGCCTACACAATAAGTTGATATTTTAAACATGATATTAACAACATTATTATTATGATTTATCTCCGTCACCAACAAACGACATTCGTGGAATGACCCAGTAGATAAAACGCTATTATTATTATTATTATTATTATTATTATTATTATTATTATTATTATCATCATCATTCATCCTCATGTAGGCCTACATTCTTTGTTCATCAGAGTTTATCAAGTGCAAATCTAAAATGAGCTCCTAATCAATTAGTAAGATGTATAAAATTTATCAAAATACTAGCCGCCGCATTAGTAGTTTCGCTTTTGTTTACGATCATTCGCCCGGTCTGCCTGCTACCTGTGTTCAACCGTTGCACAGTAAGGGAGGAGTGGAGGTTTTTTCATTTCAGAGCTCGAGAGTGCTGTTTGACATCCCTGTCCTAAGTAATTATCTTTACATTTCTGATGTATTCAGATTAACTGGTCACTTAGATAACTTTCAATAATAGTACTTCACATTATTATTATTATTATTATTATTATTATTATTATTATTATTATTATTATTATTATTAATCCAGTATTATTATTAATAATAATTGATATAAAACTAGTTTCATACAAATTTACAATAAATTATATATTAATAGCAAGTAATGTTTATGTTACTATAACTAAAATACTTGACTTCCTTAAATGCACACAAATGATGTATGACCTTTGCCCCCGACTCCCTGCCTAGCTCACGTGTCCAGAAGAGCGTGAAAATGTGAATACAGTAGCAGCAGGGATAGTCAGTGTGTAGGAAGGAATCCATTGCCAGAAGGTGGTTATCATGAACACTCGAGACGAGATGACGGTCCAACCGTTCTCCTTACCCCATCATTACCGCATCAACCTGTGTGGCTTCTGGCTGCCACTCGACACCAAGTCTGCGGCTGTCAGTAATTGGGGAGACCACAGCGTACCTCCGATAAACAGAGCCAGACAGAACGTAATTGAAAACAGTCTCTCCGGAACTGAGGTCTGAACTGTGACGTACTGCAACAAGCCTGTAATCCACGCTATGAACATCTGTGTACACTACTCGACGTAAGACTGGAAAGAAGTATTAATAACGCAGAAAATTATTTTTAAGCCACCTTATAGGCAACAAAAGATTATTCTCTCAATAAATAAAACGCATCTACATTCTAGATACGTTCTGTTTTGTAATATATTTTATGCTCGACCATGCCGAAATGTAGTAATTATACATCTGGTAGCAGTCCTTTAATGCATGTCATTAAAGTACACCTACTCATTAACGTACAGGTGTTTTCAGCCAATGACAACTCAGCTTACAGGTGTTCAGCCAATGACAAGTCAGCTTTGTACCATTATAAAACCGTAAGTATCGATTATTCTCGGATATGCAATCGAAAGAGAATTAGCGAAAAGTCACGGAGGCTAGAAATCCAATACTGTCGCAGAAGGTTATGTTCTGTTACTATAATAATTAGCGTTAATTGTAAATAATATTCAAATAAATTCAATTTGCCATCTCGTTTTTCAATGTCGAATTCAATAATCAAGGTTATACCAAGTTTAACGGGATTACATCAAGGTCAATGACATTGTTCCTCGGAAAAAATCAATACTTTCGCGTCTGCGCACATCTCACAATTCACGACCTAGAACAAGGTCACTTCCGATCTTGTCAGATACGAATAAAATCTGAATAATTTCAAGTTAGAAATATGGTCGAGCATTAAAAGTCGTATGCAACTCGCCTATAATGGTAATTAAGAAGCTCGTATGAAAATTATGAAACTCGCTTGCGCTCGTTTCATAAACATCCATACTCGCTTCTTAATTACTATCATTAAAGGCTCGTTGCATAATGTACTATTTCATCCAAAAATAAAAAACCAGTGCTAATTATTATTCTCCTATTTACAGAGTTGTAAATATTAAAACTTCACTTTTTAAAAGAAACAAATGTAATTTCATCATAGTGGAAATGTGTTTCGAATAAATTATACGAACATTTATTGTAAGTTTTGAAACTTGAATATTTACAATTGAAAATGAGTTGATATTGAAGTATATAAAATATATTTCGGCCCTAATGTTTCGACTTTCATTCATTTATAAATGTTTCTAGGTTCTTTTTGTCTCCATGTGTTACCGTCTCTTGCCTGATTATAGAAATTAAAGATGAATACTTGTTTTACACGTGAATGTTGTAATTGTACATAGCCTTTGTGCCTATGCAGCCTATGTGCACATCTACAAACAAATAAACTAATAATAAATAACTAAATAAATAAACAAATAAATAAATAAATGTGTGGAAATTACAATAATAAAGTAGGTAAATCACAGTAAAAATAAAATTATTTACACTGACAACTTGCTTCTTGTTTAGTTTCTGCATTTGACTACCTTACTCAATGAACAACAAATCTGGCCTATGTGTCTGGAGTTCAATGTCACTGATCTATACCTCATACGCAACTACACTGTTGCAGGTTGCTTCATGACTCTAAGTCAGCGGTGGCGAAAATGTAATCGTGCGCAGAGCCACTGTGTAACCTGCAACGTGCATAGCACCTATGGAGGGAGGCGGACACCCGAAGGGGAAGTGAAGCAACTGTCTGATTTATTAACGGATTTTCATTTTCCTTTCGTCAAGTACTTAAATATAATTTTATACAGTACAAGGCTACAAACTAATGTTTAGTACGTGTAACGAAGAAAGAAATGAACAATAAATGAACAATATCACAACGTAAAATTAACTGTATTCAGAATGTCTCTGCAACAAAGTTTCGAAAACAGGAATTATGTCACTTACTGCCAGTCGTAGTTGATCACGAAGGTATTTGTCTGTCAGTCGTGATCTAAATTTGGTTTTTACTATTTTCATTGTTGAAAATAATTTTTCACAAACGTAAGTTGTAGCGAATATGGCTTCAACAGAGCAAGCGAAAGAACGAAGCTTCGGATATTTATTTTTTGGCAAAGATTTGAAAGTTCAACATTTGTCAAGTCCTTACATCTAGCTTTCATTTGACATCACATAGTAAATCAGTGAGTTCAAATTGAAGAGCTAACCGCATTATTCGTACATCTGCTGAAAAAGGTTCGAAGTACAGAGATGATGATGATGATGATGATGATGATGATGATAACAATAACACTTAACCTTTTAATGTTTCATCAGTAGCATGTAGTATGATATCGTTTTCCTCGTAATACTTGTGAACAAATCATACATTTCATATTCTCATCATATTGACAGCAAAAAAATGCGTCCTCCCATCCTACTTGGAACTTTCGTACATGGTTTCGAGAGAGACATATGCCACTCGCAGGTCAGAGACAAATACAAATGGAACGGAGTTTGACTCCAGTGAGTGAGAGGGTGGGGGTTGGCGGAGGTTAGAAGCAGGCGAAATGCACAGCTATCACTGCGAGCCACAATGTCTCGTGAGTCACGTTGTCGCCACGACTGCTCTAGGTAATCAAACGCAGGACTCTAGTTATGACGTGTTTAGTTTCTTGTCTGCGCCAAATACGAAGGAATTTGCGACAATGCAGTTTCACGCTGTTCTGCTTGTGAGCTGTCATCGTCTTTCATACGTAATTTGGAGTAGTATTGAAATCCGAGACAAATTAAGAATTTCGAAGCTGCAACGTAGTCTTTTATGGGGCACATATTCCAGCTTAGTTTCACCTTTCAAACGGAGTTTGTTTAGATGTAGTGAGGGACTTGAATTGAATTTCGCGAGAGGGACACTACGACTCAGCACTGCTACCTTACAATGTCTATTGCTCTAAACTTCAAGATAGTATCACAGTCTACTATAAACAGTCGCGAAGCTCAATATGTAGTAAAAATGCAAACATGGATAGTTGCCCACCACTAGGATCGCTACTATCGCCTCATCATTGCAGATCTCTCTCCTAGCAGCCGACAAAATATGTTACATTTTCGTTGTATTCTTTTTGGAAAAATTAACACCTTCCTTCCATTATTGAAATATTAAATGCATAAAGTTAATTTATTATTTTAATGAAGTATATTAAATTCCACCATAAACTCGAAGATACCTGCAAGAAATAGGTTAATATTATTTTCGTTTGTGCAAAACGAACTGAAATTTACTATAATCGCTTCACTCATTCAAGATTATAGCGATAATTAACTATGAAACCAATAAATATCAATTTGCATTTCCCTTTACAACAATAATAATGGAAATATGTATTAATGGATTAACGTATGTACGTGTACCGGTACTTGTAGTGTAGGCTTACGTAGTTGAGGTTAAGCAATAATAATCACACCAGAATTGGAAATAAAACGTGATTAATAAATTTTATTGTAACAGACTTTTTCTACGTCTCTAATAAAGTAACAAATAAAAATAACAACAAAATTAACAGCTATAATTAAAAACATATCCTTTGAAAAAAAAGTAGGCCTAAGCAATAATAATCCCACCAGAATTGAAAATAAAACGTGATCAATACATTTCATTAAAACAAACTTAATTTTTCTACGTCTCTAGTAAAATATTATTATTCCAATTATTGTATTTTAGCCATCAACATTTTCATTACAACCAATAACGAACATTTCACAAGCATCAATGTGAAATACGCAACGAGCTAGCACTCGATGGAAATACGATTCAGTCCAAAGTGGACCGTGGACAGTCTATTGTTTCTAGTTGCTAACCGCTTGGAGCGCTTTATCACGAGATTTGCAAAAAATCGCCTCAAGCTTCGCGACTGTATATAGTAGACTGTGATAGTATCATTTCCAAACTCACACCAGCTGACTACAGTAAGGTTCTCCGAGTACCCAGGTTTCGAGCGGATGCCCAATATGGGGAAACGGGAGAACACTGAGAAAAACCGCAACAGCAATCTTGTTCACCACAAGTGTCTTTTTGCATTTTTCACTCAGGAAATCCGGGTTCGAATTCCAGTTAAGTCTGGGATTTATCATTGTAATATCCATAGTAATATTTGTAGCAAACAAGGTTGCAGTTGACGTTTTTCTTGGGGATTCAACTTTTCCCCATGATATACATCTATAGGCTGTAAGGGATATAAGTGCCGTCCTTTTCAAAGTCGTCGGGGACGGTCTACAGGGTCAAAAATGTCTATACAACATATGGTCAAAACTTCATAGTTTTCCCAGAATAAATATTTCTTTTCTTATTTTATTTGAGTTATACTGCTTATATCGTTAGTAAAATTACGAAAACGAAAAATAATCCGGATCTAAGCAATCTACACATTCTCAAGTTTAAAAATAAAGTGAAAATGGTTGTATGATATTTGATAAATTGTATTATTATTTTAAGTGTTACTAGCATTATATGTTACTAATATTTATTGCATATATCTGATGCATGTAACCTATAAGATAAAACATTGTAATAAATAAATAAATATATATATATATATATATATATATATATAAATATATATATATAAATATATATATATATATATATCATTTTCTTAATTAATAACAGTGTATATCTCCAATAAATGATTTCTTAGCATCGCCACAGATATACTTGATTGTACTTGTCACTATCTCTCTCACTAGAGAGTTATTGAAATTTATATTTTTCCCGCTATTCATAAAATATTTTGATATGATACCTCTTGCACAAAAGGGGAGATCTATAACTGATACTTGATTAATATATTTCAGTAATAATGAACAGTTTGACTCGTAGACATTTTGTTTTTCAGCATTAACTTCCCATGATTGTATGAGAAGATTCGAAGAGAACGGCAGTTACGTAAATCTTTGGCCCCCCTTCTACCAATATTGCATAGCACAATGTCAATACTGCGGTTGCTGTCGTCTGCGATGCACCGAACGTTTCTGTTGATATTCGAGTTCGTCATTTTTTTTCTGGTTATTATATGCTTATTTAAGTTGTGTACTTGTATTATATTTTATTATATCCGTCTTAGTATTTATTTTACTATTGTAAATATTTTTGTTTTATTATTATTATTATTATTATTATTATTATAATTATTATTAATGAATTAATTTCTATTACTATCTTTGTATCACCTCCGTCACGGATATTCTATTATTATTATTGTTATTATTATTATTATTATTATTATTATTATTATTGCAGGGAGATGCACTATCACCTTTACTTTTTAACTTCGCGCTAGAATATGCCATTAGGAAAGTTCAGGATAACAGGCAGGGTTTGGAATTGAACGGGTTACATCAGCTTCTTGTCTATGCGGATGACGTGAATATGTTAGGAGAAAATACACAAACGATTAGGGAAAACACGTAAATTTTACTTGAAGCAAGTAAAGCGATCGGTTTGGAAGTAAATCCCGAAAAGACAAAGTATATGATTATGTCTCGTGACCAGAATATTGTACGAAATGGAAATATAAAAATTGGAGATTTATCCTTCGAAGAGGTGGAAAAATTCAAATATCTTGGAGCAACAGTAACAAATATAAATGACACTCGGGAGGAAATTAAACGCAGAATAAATATGGGAAACGCGTGTTATTATTCGGTTGAGAAGCTCTTATCATCCAGTCTGCTGTCCAAAAATCTGAAAGTTAGAATTTATAAAACAGTTATATTACCGGTTGTTCTGTATGGTTGTGAAACTTGGACTCTCACTCTGAGAGAGGAACATAGGTTCAGGGTGTTTGAGAATAAGGTGCTTAGGAAAATATTTGGGGCTAAGCGGGATGAAGTTACAGGAGAATGGAGAAAGTTACACAACACAGAACTGCACGCATTGTATTCTTCACCTGACATAATTAGGAACTTGAAATCCAGACGTTTGAGATGGGCAGGGCATGTAGCACGTATGGGCGAATCCAGAAATGCATATAGAGTGTTAGTTGGGAGACCGGAGGGAAAAAGACCTTTAGGGAGGCCTAGACGTAGATGGGAGGATAATATTAAAATGGATTTGAGGGAGGTGGGGTATGATGATAGAGACTGGATTAATCTTGCACAGGATAGGGACCGCTGGCGGGCTTATGTGAGGGCGGCGATGAGCCTTCGGGTTCCTTAAAAGCCATTTGTAAGTAAGTATTATTATTATTATTATTATTATTATTATTATTATTATTATTATTATTGTTACTATTATTTCTAACATCAACTTTATTATTGATCTCTTTAAAATTTATGTAGACTACTGGACTGTACTCGAGCACGAGCATATGCTCATTTCGGGTATATATTCATATGTATCATTTCAAACGTAAATTGTGAATAAAGTTGAATTTGAAATAAATCAGTAAGTACATTTAGCAAAGGGTTAATATTAGTTTAAATAAATGTTTGTAACTTCTATTATGTTTTCGTGAAATTAAATGCAAATGCATGCTTAAATTTGTTAATATTCTGGCGTGAGAGACGTGGCAAAGTGTTCAACAGGCAGTACTCTGCACAGGATTAAGTACGAGTCAGCTGAGTTCAAGCTCCCTGTCCATAGCTCTACTGCCGAGTTGATGGCAGTTTAGTACAGGGTATTCAATAAACAACTTACAATGTCATTAACATTTTAGGAATATCATATTTTATTAACTTATGGAGAAAGTCGTCGTAATTCTAGTGAGACAAGAAGGATGTACCGTCAACGTTTTCCTCAAAGAAG
The DNA here is from genome assembly GCF_040183065.1 of Periplaneta americana. Classification (NCBI taxonomy): domain Eukaryota; kingdom Metazoa; phylum Arthropoda; class Insecta; order Blattodea; family Blattidae; genus Periplaneta; species Periplaneta americana. The sequence continues at coordinate 69,820,615 of NC_091122.1, read as the reverse complement.
GTTACCTAATCGGCAAACTTTTGTAGCAGTTTCTCAACGATTATTAGAAACCAGGAGTCTCTTTCCCCGTTTCGAAAATCACACAACCAGAACTTTGTTTTAAAATGACATTGTTTTACAAAAGCAGGAGAGATTAAAATTTTGCATTGGAAAAAATTTCGTGTGATTTTGTGTAGAAAACCATTATTGTTTATTTCTTTAGACATACAATAAAAATGGAGCAATATTGTTACATATAATGTAAATTTACCATAATGTTCTACTAATGAGATTGAAAGTTTGTATTTGCTGCTCTTTTTATGTAAACAACAATATTATCATGGTCCGCTCCTGCATTAGAACAGAGCATCTGTACCGGTATGTCTGTACCCGCTTGAGCTGTACTGCATACTTATAAACCCACACATCCCTATCCAGGAAAGTTGCAAAACGTCTAGTCTAATATTGTAAACTTTAATAATTAGTTAAATATTGCAATTAGAAAAAAGTTTTAAGGACATTTTTTTCTTTCTTATGACATGAATTACAGCTGTGTATCATTCCGTCAATAATCCATAGCATTCCCCGAACATCGGCTGGCGACGCACTTAGGGAGCTGGCGTAGGGACGATTGGGGTTCCCTGCTCGAAACTTGGGTAAGCAGCGAACCTTAGTATATTTAGTCGGCATAGGTTTGGGAATGCGTCTAGCTTGAGAGTTAGCGCAATAGATCTTTAAAGATTGTTGTGATTCACTTCCGAAATGCAATACAATGTAGGCCTAATCGTTTGGACTTGGTTACTTTCAATTATTGCATTTTCTTGCTACAGTAAATCTTTCTCTAGTAATGTACTCTCAGCTTGATTTCGGAATTTATAATAACTGAATTCTTTGAAGTACTGTAGTTGCTGGTACTTGAATTTTTTAATTGTAACTTAGATTTATTCTGTTTCTATTTTGTTCCTAATGAGAAGCGAATAATTTCCACTGCTTGAAATTATCTTGTTCATCTGTATCGCATTCCGGATTTACTTATTCCTGTGAAAGTTTACTTTTACTCTTTTATTATTTTTTGGACTTATTACTCCTAAGGGGAGGTGTACTGTAGGTCCAAACTGACCATAAATCACATTTTCTAAAAACTAGTTTAAAAAATATTACATATTGTTGGGAATCTCTCCACAAAACTTTACGGCCCAAATGTTAGTCTAAATGGGTTTTAAAATTGAAACAGCCATGGCTTGTTAAGTGCTACATACCTTCTGTGTGTAACTAGTTAGGTTTACTTAGCTTCTTTGATTTTTTAAAAACGACTTTTCTTCAGGATTTAAAATAATAATTGATTTATAAATTCTTTCGTGTGCTATAACCACTGCCTGTTGTTATTCTTGTGGGTCACAAGAGATATAAAAATAATTAATCATGTGGCATGCATATTCAAACATTACGACTTGTTAACCGCAATATCCAATTTTTAAAACATTTTTCTCAGAAACTATTTGAGATAAAGTAATATAATTTTGCATGCTACATTATTATTGCATAATGCAATTTCCTTGCAGGAAATTTGTTTTTAGGTGAATGTTTAAAGAACTTGAATTTGGCAAAGCAATGATACATTTTTTTAATACTATAACATTTTTGATCATTTATTAAGAAAAAAACCATTGCAGTTTTAAAATTCTATCAGCAGAGATTTGTTGCATATAATGTAGAGCAAATGTGTACAAAAATTCAGAACCACATCTGTAATATATCAGGAGAAAATGTTTCTTACTACATTTTGTGATATCAAGCTAGGTTAGGTGAGTTCGTAATTAGGCTCCGTGACATTCTAAGATATTGTAATTATGTATTATAATAGAGTCAGTCATTGTAAATACCGGTACAAAATTTCAGATGGATAGGTAAAAAAAATTCGAAGATGTGGAAGAATTCAAATATCTTGGAGCAACAGTAACAGATAGGCCTATAAATGACATTCGGGAGGAACTTGAACGCAGAATAAATATGGGAAATGCCTGTTATTATTCGGTTGAGAAGCTTTTATCATCCAGTCTGCTGTCAAAAAATCTGAAAGTTAGAATTAAAACAGTATATTACCGGTTGAGAAACTTGGACTCTCACTTTGAGAGAGGAACAGAGATTAAGGGTGTTTGAGAATAAGTTTCTTAGGAAAATATTTGGCGCTAAGAGGGATGAAGTTACAGGAGAATGGAGAAAGTTACATAACGGAGAACTGCATGCATTGTATTCTTCACCTGACATAGTATAGGCTAATTACGAACATTAAATTCAGACGTTTGAGATGGGCAGGGCATGTAGCACGTACGGGCGAATCCAGAAATACATATAGAGTGTCAGTTGGGAGGCCTGAGGGAAAAAAACCTTGGGGAGGCCGAGACGTAGATGGGAGGATAATATTAAAATGAATTTGAGAGAGGTGGGCTACGATGATAGATGAAAATAATATATATGATGATAGAGACTGGATTAATTTTGCACAGTATAGGGACCGATGGCGGGCTTATGTGAGGGTGGCAATGAACCTGCGGGTTCCTTAAAAGCCATTTGTAAGTAAGTAAGTATAATGTATAGGTATTGTAATTAAGTGTCATAACAGAGTCAGTCATTGTAAACACCTGTACAAAATTTACGATAGGTAGCTAAAAAGATGTGGGGTCAGTGGTTAATTACGTATAACTAGGGAACGGAATTTGGAGCAGTAAAAGCTAGTATTGGCATCTACACAGCCATTTGTTTACCAAGTCCTCCCCTCCATGACATACTCGCAGATCTCTGCACGTCAACAACAGGTGAACTGGACAGTTGTCGCATAAGAACTTCAACATGCAGGTTGGAGTTCAGAGTAGTGAAGTGCAGGTACAATGCCGAAAGTGAAACCAACTAACTATACAAAATTGAAAGACTATATTTGTAAAAGCTCCAGATCGAGTATCAAAATTCAGGAAACAATTTCCTAAATTGTCGCTTCCCCCATGTCCAGTTCTTAAGAGCTGGGGGTCATGGTTAGAAGCTTGCAATTATTACGCACATCACCTCCAATCTGTGAAGAAAGTGCTCCAGTCTTTCGATCCCGATGACGCGGCTGCGATTCAAATACGCCAGGAACTGCTAAATATAGAACAATCGAGAAAGAAGTGACGGATATTAAGTCAAATTTTTTTATATTTACCGGATGCCATTATTCGATTAGAGAAAGTCAGGAGTAGAACTAGCTGAGCAAATAAATATTATGAGGGCTATTGTAAACTGAGTGCAGTAGAAGTTGAAGTAGGAAACGTGTTGGTGAAAAAATGAACAGAGTTTTGATTAAAAATGATGGGTACAGTATTCTTAGTCGGATTTCAGATATACTAACAAAGACGTGTCCCAATGACGTCATTCAACATGTGAATTTAATTGACGTATCTTGTTTCAAGTACTTATTCTCCAATTGTCTCTGCAGATGTAGAGCGGAGTTTTTCCATGTTAAAAATTTCCTTCCTTGCAACAGAAAATTTGAAAATGATATTTACAGTTTATGATAACAATGCACAGCAGGAATAATTGTTTCATCAACAAAACATAGCATTAATTGAAAATGCCATTTCGTTTGGTTCTACATATTCAGAGGCGAGTTCCTACAGAAGACAATTGTCTATCAGCCATCACTATTTCTATGCGAGGATGCAGAGATTGATATTTCATTATACTATATGTCATTAAACTATAAAATTTGTTTATTCTGAAATACGTTTATAGCACGTTGCGTTTAAGTTTGTATGAAGTGGCCTGTACTCGTCCATGCTCTGTGATGCAGCTCGCTTGACAGTCACTGAGCTACGAATATCTATACTACTTTTCACCATTCTTTATAATACTCCAAATCCCTTTCCCTGCATATAACAGTGTATTTGAGACAAGTGGTAGAAGAACTTCTATCCCATGGGCTCAGTACTACTTCCGAGAATCAACCGAAATCAACACGAGACAACGTATAAAATCCTACATCTGGACGGGATTTGAACTGACGTCTGTTCCTTCGAAGAAACATTAAATTTGTGCTACTCAGACGTAGCGTATACAGTGGCCGCTGATAAAAAATCTTACATGTAGGTCTACCTTGATCTTATATTTTATAAGTTGCTAGTTTCACAAGCCTGTAATTAACTACCATTAACAATGTTCTATGACATTAGAAGTGTATTGTGTAAAATTAAGCAATGCTGCACACACAAAGATACGGAGTGAATGTCGCAAAGGCACTTTGATTGCTTAAATTCGCCACTGCGCATGTTCCAGATGCATGTGTAATGGCAGCATTGTAATTAATTACCCTCTTTTAATTTACATAGCCTCAAGAACGATAAGAGAGATAGCACGCGTATATCCTGCGGCACGAAGCATGTTTCCGCAATTTCAGCATTGTTGAGGCGAAGACGTCGCGTGCACTTGTACACGACAACGCTAAATGACGACACATCCACACTATATTGTTAGGGTAAGTCAAGGATAGGCCTATTTGCTAACAATGTATCTTTCTCTTTAATTTATAATTTTACAGAATTTTGTGTTACCTTCAAGAAAAGTTTCGCATGGATAATTTACTGGGATAGAAAATACGAAACACGATGGATGTAATTTTTACATTGTGCACTCTATGAATTTTGGTAAGGAGTAGAGAATTGATGACTGAAGATTCAAACTTGTGTCCGGAATTCAGACACATGTTCGCACATTCACAACTTCCTCAATCATCATCGCTGTGGATGTCGGCACTGCAGTAATACAATGTGTGTAGTTACGAAAATTCAAGATTTTGCCATCTCCATTGCAGTCATCATAATCATCATAATGAACAAGAACATTACCGTCAGCATCATAGTATTCTTCACGAATACTGTTGTCATGAATATGGATCAAGTCGTAATAACTTTTTCTGTCCTCAGTTACCAAGATTCTTTCCATCAAACAGAGTCATATTTCGATACATTTTCCATATTTGTGAATTACTACAATAGTGATTATAAAAATGTATCTAATTGTTAATTACTTTACCCTTTACAATGCCATTTTTGTAATGTTATAAAAGATTAAACTTTCATTTGCCTACATCAAGAAAATTGTGGTCTTTAGGTCCCAAATAAATTTTAGCCCTTAAATTGGAAAAACTTCATCTCTCACACTAGTTTATTAAACCGTGTCGGACTGTAAAGAAAACAACTATCGCAATGACCATATTTTATATGTTGTACAAAATTATAGTATTGTTAAATTTTAATTTTCCTACCAATACTTTTTGTGCGAGATCGTGCGTATTTGCTTGTTTTCCGCACAGAACCAATACGCGGTAAGTGTGAAATACCACATTCAGTATTCCCAACGTAACACACACAACAATTTCCCTCTTCTTACCGCTTAAGCGCGACATTCATTTTACTGCTTTAGGCTTTTAACATATTATTTTTAGAGACGTTTAACATAGTAATAATTATTAATTGGAAACTTACCACTGCAATTTCATCTAAATTGCAATGTTAATTATTGTTTTTAAATATTTGCAAAAATTAAGTAAGCTCTACAACTCCACTAAAGTTACTGGATTCGTGATGCAAGTAACATTAAGGAAGCCGTGAAAAAATCAACAAGATTCCAGATGCCGATGTTATTACTGCAATATGTTATATAAATAATATTGTTAAAATATAATATTAAAATGAAAAATAAATCATTACATAACCTTACCGTTTGTTTTAAGTTCGCATTTATAGACTGGGGGAAAAAAGACAGACATATATCACGACCTGCTGGAGCATAGTAAACACAGAAAACATTTTATAGCAACAATGTTGAAGAAAGATATTTTGGTTTTCCGAAGTTGCCGTCATTAAACAGAAACCAACATGGAGATTTCATTGCTACTAATTAGAAATTCATCTTTCAGGTATGTAATAAACGATCTTCGCAAAAAATAATGTACGATACACGAGCGGTATGTTTGCTTTCATGTTCTCGGAAATTAAAAAAGCTCAAGTACGTTTCGCTTTTTCAATCTTTTCCTCGAACATGAAAAGTCAACATACCGCTCTTGTAACGTATATTACTATTCTATTGTTATAATAAAATTACAGCATATAGCCTATTAACCTGGTGTATCCTATAGGATACTTCGCGAATTTAAGGGTTAAGAAATGTTATTTTGACATGTTGAGACCACATTTTTCGTGGGAAGTACTCTTCCCACCGCCAGTATGAGAACACTTATGAGCAAGTAATTCAAAATTAATAAACATAAAAATTTAACATATTATGTAGTCCGCCGAGTTAGTTCTGTGGTAGCGTGTCCGCCTCTATAGTAGCGGGCCAGGGTTCGATTCCCGGCGGGGTCAGAAATTTTCATGTAAAAGTTCTACCTAGGGACTAGGAGAGATAGCGGTGCCCAACTTCTAATCACTAGATTGTGCACCAATATGTCTGGGTTAAATCCCAAATCTCTCCGCAGTGCACATGAAAAGAAGGCATATGTCATTGTTGATAGTGATTCGTCCGTCGGACGGAGACGTTAAGTCTGGCGGCTCCCTTGGTGCTATTCGACAAGAGTAGGCTACGTGCCAACACCGAGTTTCCTCTTCTCCCTTCCTCATCTTCATCATCATTCATTCGGGACACTACACTTACACGAAAATTTACACATACACTCACCCTAGTACACGACATAACTCTCCACAGATACAAATCATGTACAGTGTGACCCGCTGAAATGGTGTACAACTAGAAAATGGATCGCAGTCCTGCCATCTACCCGCAATATGCAGAAACCAAATCACATAAAAGTGAAGTGGGTAGACAATGGATGGATACATACATACATACATACATACATACATACATACATACATACATACATACATACATACATACATACATACATTTGTTAGAAATTTGTTCGTAGCTAACTCTATAGCATCTATTAGTGCTTAAAGATGGAGTTACCTGTCAACAATGTGACGCTGAAACTTGTTTTCAGCGACAATCCTGATATAATATTTTAGTTTATATATTTTTATGATTGGCTAATTAATATTAACTCGACAAACTCACAATCATACAAATTTCCAGACTATAGACACCCAGGCAATTTTTCTTCACAAAAATTCACCGAGAGTTGAGCCTGGGAATCGAACACGGGACCTCCAGATCTGGAAGCTGGAAGGCAGCATGCTGATCAACAGACTGCGGAGACTGTTAGAACTTTATGAATGAATTACATGGTTCAGAAATAAATTATTATTAACCCTAATTTCATAACTTGACTATAACAAAGTGTAATTTTACACACCAGACTAATTATATGAAGGGCTGAAGTTGTACATAATTTACCTAAGCGTAACATAATACAATATAATGCTCTTATAATATAAATACCTAAAGAATACTTTATATACATTAATAAATTACACTCACAGCTGGCTTTTCAATACATGGTATCGATATTTTGTGAACTGCAACGATAAATCTATTTTTCACAGAGTTCTAATAGTCGCTGCTAGATATCAGACGCTACTAGAGGTGGCAACACATTTCCCCACGGACACTTACTTATTTACTTACTCACTTACTTACTTACAAATGGCTTTTAAGAAACCCGCAGGTTCATTGCCGCCCTCACATGAGCCCACTCGGTCCCTATCCTGTGCAAGATTAATCCAGTCTCTACTATCATTTTCCACCTCCCTCAAATCCATTTTAATATTATCCTCCCACCTACGCCTTTGCCTCCCCAAAGGTCTTCTTCCCTTCGGCCTCCCAATTAACACTCTATATACATTTCTGGATTCGCCCATACGTTATATATGCCCTGCCCATATCAAACGCCTAGATTTAATGCTCCTAATTATGTCAGGTGAAGAAAACAATGCGTGCAGTTCTGCGTTGTGTAACTTTCTCCCTTCTCCTGTAACTTCATTCTCTTAGCCCCAAATATTTTCCTAAGCACCTTATTCTCAAACACCCTTAATCTCTGTTCCTCTCTCGAAGTGAGAGTCCAAGTTTCACAACCATACAGAGCAACCGGTAATATAAGTATTTTATAAATCCTAACTTTCAGACTTTTTGACAGCAGACTAGACGACAAAAGCTTCTCAACCGAAAAATAACACGCATTTTCCATATTTATTCTGCGTTTAATTTCCTCCCGAATGTAATTTATATTTGTTACTGTTGCTCCAAGATATTTGAATTTTTCCACCTTTTCGAAGGACAAATCTGCAATTTTTATATTTCCATTTCATACAATATTCTGGTCACGAGACATAATCATATACTTTCTCTTATCGGGATTTACTTCCAAACCTATCTCTTTACTTATTTCAAGTAGAATTTCCGTGTGTTCCCTATTAGTTTGTGGATTTTCTCATAACGTCATCCGCATAGACAAGAAACTAATGTAACCCATTCAATTCCAAACCCTCTCCGTTAACCTGAACTTTCCTAATGGCACATTCTAGAGCGAAGTTAAAAAGAAAAGGTGATAGTGCATCTCCTTCCTTTAGCCCGCAATAAATTAGAAAAGCATTAGGTAGAAGCTGGCCTATGCGGACTCTGCTTTAAGTTTCATTCAGACACATTTTAATTAATCGAACTAGTTTCTTGGTAATACCAAATTCAATAAGAGTGTTAAATAAAACTCTCTCTTAACCGAGTCTAGAAAAATACAAGTGTAACAGAAATGATGACTGGACATGCAAACACTTTTATGGATAGTTTTATTTGCTTGGGTCTAATGTTATACAAACAACGCAAGTAATTTTGTGGACACACTCCCAATAGGAACTAGAGCCACATGAGGATAAAATTCCTAGGTTTTAAAAATAATTTGTCAAGATGCTGTCAAACATTTATGGCGGAGCAGCTGCATTTCAAGAAATATTGTATATATTTGGCAATAGGATTATTAAAGTTTTTACAAATTCACAGTAAATTTATGTTGTGAACCATTCCATCTTTGCTTCGCAATATATATTAATTAAATTATGGTTTATGTAACGTTGCTCGCAACTTCAGAGTTTATATCAGTGTCGCCGGTGTGCCGGAATATTGTACCACAGGAATTCTTCTACACGCCTGTAAATCTACTTACCAGTGGCGTAGCATGAAATTTTGAGCAGGGGAAGCTAGCTCAAGTTGTCTTTAATGCAATATGAGAAAACGTATTACAAAAATATAGTCTTAAAATAAATAGTAGTCAATGTCAAGTCAGCAGTCAAAGATTGGTTGGAACCTCGTAACACCAATAATGCACGACCTCAAATGGTACATAGTAAAATATGATTTCATGGTTTACACATATCTCTAACAAATAGACACGTATACGTATACCATTCGCTCACTCCCTGTCATTCTTAGAGGAATCACAATATTAACGGTCAATAGATACAGTACGTAAGTATGCGTCTGTCTTTGTTGTGTCCTTCATTGACAGCAAGGGAGCCGGTCATTTGTTTTTTAGATCACACTTTTGTTCGTAAGTCAGTCTTGATAATACATAAAAAAATTCAAGTAAATTGGTGTCAGGAACTGTTATTTCACTCATTATTTATTATATCAGCCACAATGCACAATAACACTTCAACTGAACACAACTGACGAAAAGGGATAACTCGGAAACTACTTATTTTCAATGTCAAAGCTAGCTTCTTGCGAGCCTTGCGACCAGTGTAGTTTATTTAGAAAGGGATGGAAAATCTGCGGGGTGGGTTACACAGAAGAATGAGTGTAAGAAACCAGTCTGCTTGGAAGCTGGTGTGTGCAGGCTTATTGTTTACTGCTGCATCGCAAATCATCCTGACCTGCCGCATCACAATATTTAACGCGTAAATATAAATTCTATTAAAATTAATAAATAATTTTGTCTATAAACTGCAGGTTTATTATGAAATTATTAACTGGGGAAGCTGAGCTTTTTAGCTTACATTGACGCTACGCCATTGCTACTTACATGAGCCTGTCGCATTTAAGCACACTTAAATGCCATCGACCTAGGCCGGGATCGAACCCGCAACCATGAGCACAGAAGGCCAGCGCTATACCGACTACGCTACCCAGGCCGACCGCAATATATAAAAGGATCGAAGAAATTACTACGAAATATCTGATATTTAGTATAATATCAAACTAACATTTTACACTCGAGATATTCAGCACTTATCATGAAGTCGTTCTATCCAACTGCTAAGAAGTTCATATTTATCACATTTATGCAGATGGTTCTCGCTATATTGATTCTAATGAAGAGGAAAACTTTCTTAGATATGCATTTGCGGTAATTCTGAAAGGATAAGAGATATTTCTAAAACTGTCCAAGCTGCCGTTCGTTTGTTTATTATTTAAGGCGGAATAATTTGTTGCAAAACAATCGATTCTTTGACACATGTCCTAAAATTGTACTGCTAGTTTACTCACCGATTGACAACCTGCCCTAAACTTAATAGCAGATACATTCATCTTTAACTAACTGTCTATATGTAATAAAAAGTTTACTTACAGAATACCATGACTACATTTTTCTCTCTTGAGTTAGAGTATCTAGGAGTATGTATATTTTTCTGCAACTGTGAGATAAGTTGTAAATCGAAGCTATGCTATGCGATGAATAAGTACGGGCAGGTTTTTTCTTCGGTCTCAATGTTCATCTGATTTAAATCTTTTAGATTTTTGAGTCTGAGGCCACCTGAAAAGCGTATTAAACACCTCTCCCATTCACATATTTGATTAACTGTGCCAGAGAATCGTCGATCCTTGTTAAAAATTCAGAAATGAAGCGGAGTTGTTAGAATTCGGAACTTTCGCTCAGAACAGTACTGTATTTTGTACAGATGCAAGGGCGGTATTTTGAACGCCTTTAATATGCACGACTGTATTGTATCATTAATATCTTGCTTGTTAAAATTAGGAGACCAGAAAAACCTTACTTTTAATAAAAGCTATTTCTAACATGGTGTATTGTCTTAGTTACTTGCAAATAATTAGAACTGCGCCGCCTGGTGCATATAGGAGAAAAGCGCATAATTTGTCAATTTGTACGAACACCAAAGTCAATGGCGAATCTTAACAATACATTCGCAATCATGTCGCAAACGGTTCACTTGTGGATCCATGTTTACTCAGACATTTTCCTTTTATAAATTTTGTGCTTTTCATCCTTTCAGTTTGTACCATTTTTTTTTTACATTGGGGAATTTAATTGAAGTGAATTTTATTATGGTAGGCAGAGTAACTATCTCATGCCCCCATGTTATATTGCTACCTATGCACTTCATTAGAACCAGGTACCCAGCTTCGAAGCCGTTAGCCCTGTGAACTTACAGTGTACCATCATTTTTGAAACACTCTTTATACCCAGACAGAATACTCAACACAATAACAGACCTTAAGTCATGACTGTCCACATGTATGTATGTATATGTATTTATTCACACTGCAGTGGGTATATACCCGGTGGCAGTGGTAACTAATTACACTCAATAATGACAATAATAAACTTATTAATTAAAAATACAATTAATAATAATACTAATAATTAATATTAACAATAATTAATAATAATAATAATAATAATAACAACAACAACAGGGAATATACTTTATTAAATGAAACGATCACTTAAAATAACATTTGAAATGAATCTAATTTCTATCTTAAAACTGAGATCGAACTAAAACCCACGAGTATGATATGTTCATATCTCACAAGTACCTTTCAAATTACACTCATTTCGCTGTCAACTCACTCACTGCAATGGAACTACGACACATTTCACTGATTATATCCTGATTTCACTAACACTTCAAAAACATTTCACTGTTCAAATACTATGCACTGCCACTATAAACTATAAAGTTTCACTGACAGGAACACGTTTCACTTACACAGCACACTTCACTGACACGACATACTTCTTCACTGATACAACACAATTCACTGACACAACATAATTCTTCACTGATACAACACTTCAATAACAACATATCATTTACACCCTTTAAATACTGTGTATAATTACCGTCTATTAGTAAAGTCCTTAAGCCTATTTTCAAATACATTTTTGGTTGTTGGTAAAGCCTTTAGTAAGTCTGCAGGTAAAGCATTCCAGTCCCTGATAGTACGATTGAGAAAAGAAAACTTTCCAGTGTCCGTCCTCTGCCTTCTTTCCCTCAATTTATATGAGTGGTCGTTCCTTGAAGAGTAATTTGGTGGCTGCAACCAATTTTTTATTTCTCTCCAGGCAGGCTCACATGCAACCGGTAACCTAACAACTCCTCATGGAATGGCACAAGTAGGTACACAGCATTTTTAGAAAGTTAAGGGGTTAGGTACAGCTTACAGCAGTAATTTTTTTTAAATATTCAACTTTTTTTTTCTCCATTACTGTATCTTGTACAATAATGAAAATAAGTATGTGTAAAATACTGTCCTTCTGCTATATGAAAAAAAAATAAATAAATTTTTACGATTAAAAAAAATTATTTACATTTTATTCCCTCAAATTCAGTTCACTTTGCAGTGATGAAGCTTTTCCCACATAACTCAAAAACTATCCAACATTCTGTAATCAAATTCTGTGTGCATATTTATGCATGTCATATCTACAATATGATGCAAGATCACTTCCCTATCCTTTACATATTGTCAGATAAAAAATAAATTCATTAAAAATGGTCAAATAACAGTATTTTTATAACACAAAATAAAAATAATATTTATTAAGGAATGTAGTTGAATGTCCATTATATTTGTAAGCATGAGTTTCAGCAATAAAATAAAAGACAGAGAACATGAAAAAAGTTAACAAGTTTATGAGTTGTGAGGGAAACGCTTCATCACTGTACAGTGAAGTATGATCGTTATCAATTTTGAAAAAAAAATATATATATATAATTTTTAAATCGTAAAATTATTTTCTTTCATATAGCAAAAGGACAGTGTTTCATACATATCAATTTTCATTATTGTACAAGATACAGTAATGGAGAAAAAAAATGTTGAGTATTTTCAAAAATTTTACTGCTGTAAGCTGTACCTAAACACTTAATATATGGGTGGTTTGGCAAGAAACAGAAAAATTAGTCCATTATTCAAAGAATAAAATGTATAATTTGATAAGTATCTACAGCTTTTGCGTTGTACCAACTTGCTGATAAATGTTCAAATGTGCTCCTCAGAAGAACATCTAGTTTCAGCAAGATGGTACTCCCGTATATTTTGGTAGTGAAGTAACGGTTTTCTTAAACGAATTGTTCTCTGATAAATGGATCGGAAGAAGACACTTTAAGTGGTCTCAACATTGAGAGTGAGAGTACTTTAGGTCTAGTGAGTAACGAAATAATATGAAGGAAATAATTAGAGATGAGATACAAGAAATCAGTTCTGCGACTCTGAGAATGACATTGATTTCTCGTAAGAGGCTCGAATACTGTTTTTCTGTATATTTTTCTCATTTATAGAATATTTTCTGAATAATGTAATTTTGTTAATTATGTCAACATTTGAATAGTCACTGTCAGGTAAATATTTAAAAATAACATATAACAAACTCAAAGCTGTTTTGTTTCAAAATTAACACAATTTGGAAAAATGTTATTTTCCATGTAACAGAAATTAATATCGATCCCAAGTAGGCCTATGCAACCATTAATAAAGCTTATAATTTCAAGTGTTTTTCTTATGTGTCATATGATAAAATAATTAAATTTCCTAAAATCCTGGTATAACATTACTTGTTTTATTTTTAACTAATTTTGTAGGCAATATTTGGTGGTAAAACTGAAAACTGTAACGGTACAAGCAATATCTCATATCCCTTTTACACTCTATATATTATCAATATTTGAAATGATGGAATAGTTCCAAATTACAATGTGTAAAACGTCATATATTATGAACTGCTTAAAATGTATAATTTCGAATTATATTAATATTTCAAATTTAGAACACCGTTTTGCTTTTATGTCAATAATAACAGTAAGCATCGGTCTCAGTGTCCCTGACAACGTTCGTTGAGGAAAGATGAATGGCATGGATGCAAGAAACATGCATCAAAATTCAAGGTAATGGTAGCCTGTGAATTCTGAATTACTGATTGCATTCTATTTAAAAATAGATTAGATGCTATCACTCCATCCCATTGTGTAAAGACGTGAACCGTCGGAGCGAAAAAACACCGGCCTTACCACGTGAGAACTTGTTTTCAGTATTGACTGAACATTATTTCTCGTATGTTTATGCTTTGATTTCCATTATCACTGTCTACTACTATCCTCTTTCATTATTTCCATTCTCGTTATATTATTATTTTTTCGCATTTCACGTAGGACCTAGTATTTTTTTAAATCTTTATGGAATTGTACAGTATACCTGAGCATATAATTAATTACAAACTCATGAATAAATATTTGTAACTAACAGAAATTATATGAGAGTATTTTAGGTCTTTCGAACTGCCACAGTTTTTCAATTGTTACAATTTCTGCATTTTATTCTTCAGCCAGTTCTGTGTACTTATGTTTTCGATTGATTTCCTGGCGTGTATATTTGTGTTCAGCGAAATTGATGTAGGGTATAAGTGAAGGTAATAACGCCATGCAGGTTATAACACCATCTAATATTTTATAATTAGTTACGTGAAAATCTGTGTTGGCAGTCCTAATCAGAGAAGTGTGGTGTTTAGAGTTTAGAGGAACCTTTCTTAAACATCTGGAACAAATATTAAAACGGATTTCTGTCTTTACTGTGAGTTTAAAACATTTAAGTGAAGAAGTTCGCGCTTGAGCTGATTTTCGAGTGACGGGAATGTTGTATTCTGCATCAAGTAAGTACAGATAATTGAATTTGAAATATAGTGCACGATGAAATGTTATGAGAAATTCGTTTATATGCGTTCTTAAGTTTAGTGGAGTTGTGTTGTTTTGAAATGTATAATATTATATTATGGTAATTATCCACTTAAAATACATCGTGCTGTGAAAATAAACTTTGATTTAGTATGTAATACAGGGTTGTTTCCGATCTCTGATAACGAATTTGAATGGCATCATGTACGCTCAGGACTCACACGACAGCTGAACTGTGGCGCGAGGTGACAGACCAGTAGTGAGTGATCTCATAGTCAGAGTGCACGGCGACTCACAGCAGAAATTCTAAAGAAAATCGAGTCTTTTTGGGAGGAGTACATTACGACCCTTTCCAATGTCAAATACAGTTAAGTGAAAATAAGAGAAGCCTGCAATAAACTAGGTTTCGTTATTTCCAAGAAATATAGCTTCTGTGTACTTAATAAGATTGGTAAAGCTCGAATGGAATTAATTTGTACCATCTCTTGGGGTGCGGCGACTTGTGACGTGGGGATGGATTTGCTTGCTTTTCCATTCTGGTATTAATCCCATTCGATCTTTGCCAGTCTTATTAGGTAGGTACACATAAGATGCCTTTCTTGGAAGTAACGAAACCACGTTTTTTGCAGGCTCCTATGATTTTCACGTAAGTGTACTTGTATCCCTCCCAAAAAGGCTCGATTTTCTTGGGCATTGCTACTTTGATACACCGTGCACTCTGCCTATGAAATCGCTCACTGTTCTGTCACCTCTCGCCACAGTTCAGCTGTCGGTGTGATTCCTGATGCACATGACGTCATTCAAGTTTAATCGTTTAATCTTCTCTAAATTAAGGATAATCGACCAGACTTGTGTACCACGAATCCTGCGAAATGAGTAGCTGAAAGAAAACTGGACTCTTCGCTATGTGAAGACGATTGTGCACCACTGAATGATAGTGACCTTGATTTAGTAACTTTTAAGTTATATGGTAATGAGTATTGAGACTTTTTTGTTATCTCTAATCATTTACAGTTGTAAATTCTATAATATAATCTTACATTTTGCTTATAAACATGTTTCTTTGTTCTAAAAATAAGTGCCGTTGTTATCTTCACTGCAGGTAATAGCGCCAGTATGAGTCATAATTTTATTTCCTTAAAACCTTGTCAAAATTACAACTTCTGAAATGTACATTCCACAAGAAAGGCTTTAAATGATCAATATCTAAAAAATCAATATTATTGTCCGTATTTCTGATCATCTGTAAACCATGTTTTGAATTGATGGCGTTAATAGCTTCACATACCCTATCTAGTTCCGTATTTGAGAAGATTTATCGAGTCCTGTCTATGAGTATTAACCTATTCCAATAGATCTTGATCCTGTAGTATTTTAAATTATATTCGAAAAGTTAATAATATTAAAATGGATTTGAGGGAGGTAGGATATGATGATAGAGAATGGATTAATTTTGCTCAGGATAGGGACCAATGGCGGGCTTATGTGAGGGCGGCAATGAACCTCCGGGTTCCTTAAAAGCCGGTAAGTAAGTAAGTAAGTATTCGAAAAGTTATTCTATCACCATTACGATAATTCTATTCGGAATTGCCAATACAGGCCTACATACAAAAATAATTGAACATATATGAATTTCATAATAGTATAAAACTAACAAGCAAATTTTTACCGCAAGCTACAATAAAGGTATGGCCAATATAGAGAACATTTCACAGCAAGATCTGGCGAAGGTATTAGACAACAAATAATACGAATCTAGGCCAGTATAGGTTATTTTGGACATCACGTTTAACATATAAATATAAGTTCACAGTGACTTTCCGATCATCCTGTACAATTACAAAGTCCTGGATCTCGCCTTCACATTTAAATCTAAAGTATTAGTTTATCTGTATCAAAATAAATCTACAATTTCATTAGTGCTCAATCTAAACGAGGAAATGGTGGTTTTGCATTTTTATTCGCTCTTAAGGACTACAATTGAAATCTACACCACACACATCTTCCATATTCCTATGCATTAAGGTATTCATGGACTCTTAAGACAAAAATCCACATTTTTCTCTTAATGTCTTTCAAATTTTTGTTACATGGTTCTTGGGAGTAAACTAAGCAATTTATATAATTCAAACTTGAAAATCGAATTTGGGGAACAAAAGAAAACATGTTTTTCTTTTTAATTAATAAAATTTTGAATCGATCTAATTCCATTAGAAATTGACCCAGGGTAAACCTTCTTTCGCGAAAATGATCCCCTACATATGGAGAATGTTTCATACCAAAATTATTTATTTATCTTGAACTATTCAAAATATATGTGACACTATATCAGCCGTTTACAACATATCTACATGTTTAAGCTTCAATTTGGTACCTCAATGAAGTCTTTTGCCTAATTGGAAGTCTACTTTTTGTCTGTCGGAAGGATAATAAATGTCGGAAAATGTTAAATAGGAGAAAAAAAGACACTGAAGGTGGAGTAAGGTACAGAAAGTATGGTGCGCTTATATTATAAATGCCAAATAATTATGAAATTATTGAAATAATGAGTACAAGTTACAAATTTAAAAAAAAAAATAGAAGAAATGAGCTTCCAGAGGAGGCAAAAACATTATTTAGTAATTTTTTTTAAGAAATCTGACACTTCTGGAGTCGATGCATACCTTAAAACAATTTAACTTTTATCAAACTGGCAATGTCTCTGGATGTTAATATCGTTAAGCTTATGAATTTTTAAATTGTAATTTTTATTGCATTTAAGTTTCGTGCTGCGAATTTTTGTTGAAATACGACCAGAATTTCCAAATGCTGTCATTCATTTCACCGAGGCTGGAAATACTGGTTTTTATCTACTTTGGTATTCTCTGATGTGCAGTTATGCGTACATTAGAGCGTATACATAGCTGAACAGAAGCGACGAACGTCGTCTTTTAAAATAAAGAATACTTTAAGACCTTGTAGATAAAAATGAGTTGAGAATGGGATAAGTTTCCGCTGACTTTGGGTCCCAGATAATCGAGGCTCTAATATAAAGTAATGAAGTTATTGTAAGCTATATTTAGGCTAATGTACTGGAAGCAAGTCCCTCTATCTCATGCAAATACTGTATTATGTCAGAAGTGCATATTGCGAACCAGACCCAGAATTATAGCCACAAGCGAAGAATTTAATGGCATGCGGATTGCAGTGCGGCACGGCGCGGCGTCCTTTGGCAGGGCGACACCTGCCGTCGCCTGCAGTGCGACTGCCCACACACTCGTGGCTACCTTTGTATGCGCGATGCATTGTGCTGTGATGACGGGCGACAATAGACATCATGATGGACATACTTTTCAACAATGATAGGGGTACAGTAAATTTCACGTTTTTTACTGTTTCCTCTGTATACTTGTCATATTCAAAATTATCGTCTTCTCCATCAAGAACAACAAAGGGCAACACGAAGGGAATAACATGACTAGATGGGTACTACATTCAAATTAAATATCGTTTCTTTCTTTGAGGGAAGAAATAAATGTACTTATTCTGCAGCTGGATGTCGGGGTTCGACATACGAATATCTTCACAGAAGCTTGCACTCTCCAACACTGTAGATTGTTTATTCAGATGACCTGTCCTTTATTAAGCCTAATATTATACTTTTTATTTATTTATTCTATGCAGCCTAGTATCCGTGCAATAGACATAAAAATTATAAGCCTAAATATATACTCATACAGTATATGACTAGATGGGTGGTACTACATTCAAATTAAATATCGTTTCTTTCTTTGAGGGAAGAAATAAATGTACTTATTTCTGCAGCTGGAAGTTGTGGTTCGACATACGAATTTTTTCACAGAAGCTTCCACTCTCCAACACTGTAGTCGTTTATTCAAATGGCCTTTCCTTTATTAAGCCCTATATTATAGGCTACTTTTCTATTTATTTTTTTCTATACAGTCTAGTATCGGTGCAATAGACATAAAATTATAAACCTAAATATAAACTCAAGATAAAACTCGAAATAAATGTGAAAAATCAACAATAGAGAGATTGTCCTTCAGATGTAATAAATCAGATTACGAGACATTTCTCGTGGTGGAAATTGTTTCTACTGAGTCCATTAAGAAATTATTAGACAAATGCAGATAGCACTAAAGTTTATCTTAAGGGAAGACTCCACTGAAAATCATGAAAATTTTTCAAAATTTTTTTAGCTATTTCACTTATTCAGAATTTATATTTTCATACCCCAAATGGATTCAGCTCAATTCTGATTAGGAATAATCATATGTTTACACTTTTTAAATTAAGGCTGGAAGGGGGCGTGGAATTTAAAGAGCTGTCAAAATTGTTTTTCATCGAAGAATTCTTTTTTAAAATTTCTGATTACAAATCTAGTAACTTTTTGTTGGCTCCCTGAAGTTACTAGATAAATGTAGCGGAGGAGAATATTAATTTACATAAATATTCATTTTATTTTCAAATCTATTTCTCTGTGTTCATTTTTGTTGATTCAACACCAACTTTCTTATGCCAAATATTAATCAATTTGGATGAAATTTTTACTGCAAGTATTTATAAGGTAGCTGCATGTTTCTATGCATTTATTTTGAGAGAACTTCTACCTCATAAATACTTGCAGTAAAAATTTCATCCAGATTGATTAATATTTGGCATAAGAAAGTTGGTGTTGAATCAACAAAAATGAACACAGAAAAATAGATTTGAAAATAAAATGAATATTTATGTAAATTAATAATCTCCTCCGCTACATTCATCTAGTACTTCAGGGAGCCAACAAAAGTTACTAGATTATTTTAAAAAAGAATTCTCTTTAAATTCCACGCCCCCTTCCAGCCTTAATTTAAAAAGTGTAAACATATGAGTATTTGTAATCAGAATTGAGCCGAATCCATTTGGGGTATGCAAATATAAATTCTGAATAAGTGAAATAGCTAAAAAAAATTTGGAAAAATTTTCATGATTTTCAGTGGAGTCTTCCCTTAAGGAATGACTGCGTGATTATTTATTTACTTACTTATTTATTTATTTGATTACTTGCTTATTTATTTATTTATTTATCAATTGTCTTATTAATTTTTATTACGTTATCCCACGTACTAGGTTTCTGCTCTCAGGGCGAATTGCTGCGAATTGACAGCCATAACATAGTCCGCTCAATAATTGCTAACAGATTAAGGGAACACGGTGAATACGAAGTATATGAGGAAGTTCAATGTCTTTCTACGGAAGGATCTACACGGCGTGCTAACATAATAATTGACCGAAATAAAAAGCTGGTCTCATTCTTGACCGAACAGTAAGGTTTGAAATTAATGAAGATCAACCAAAGCAAGTACATGAAGAGAAACGCGCTATTTATCTTCCATGCTGTGATGATCTCACTCATAAATATAATATTCATGATTGGAATGTCATTGGACTTATGTTTAATGCGCGAGGAACAATTCCCAAATTTACATTGGAGATCCTCAGAAAATTAAAAGATTCTTCAGACAATTGCATCAACCATTTTAAAATCTTCATTGAATCACCATCTCTATTCATCTTTATAATATTCAGTGTATATTATTTATTTTCAATACATTTTTATCGTTTTGATAGCTATCACATCTTGCCGCAGAATATATATTTTTTAAATTTCAGTATGTATTTTTCTAACATTAATTTACATTTTCTTTTCTGTTCGATTGAATTTATTAGGATGACGATATTTTAAATCCAAGATTTGGACGGCTATCAATTCGATATACCTTATACATTTTTGTAACTGATATGAAAGCTGGGATGAATAGCTATTTCATGGTGAATAACAATATTAAATTTCGGTAAAAAGAAATATAATTAATTTCGGTGTTACTCGTATATTCAATAAAAAATATCACAAATTTGGTTTTATTTCTCATTTCAAAATATGACTTTTGACTCTTACGACGCGTCTGGGTAAAACCACTCACTCATCCATGGATAGATGGTATACTGAGGATTACGAGAAACCCAGACGGAAAACTGTCGGGTTGTCTTGTGATAAAGAAATAAATATAACCAACATTCAATTATAAAGCCACTTTAATAGTAACACATTGGCTTGAAAATTATTAACATGAAAACACACACACACAGGGATAAGCGTCACAACACATACACTCCATTCCATTTCACTTTCCTGGCAAGAGCCGGGTAACAATCCAACATAGTGAAAGAAAATCCTAATATAACCCCAATCTCTAGCGAGGGAAGGGGAAAGGAAAATGAAAAATTAAGTAAATAAAATGAAATAGCTGGTAATATAATAATAATAATAATAATAATAATAATAATAATAATAATAGCTAATTGTACCAGAACAATGGAAGGAGTCCATAATCGTACCTATTTTTAAGAAGGGGGACAGAACTAACTGTAGTAACTTTCGAGGAATATCACTTTTGTTGACGTCGTACAAAATTTTGTCGAATATCCTTTTGAGAAGATTAACTCCATATGTAGATGAAATTATTGGGGATCATCTGTGTGGTTTTAGGCGTAATAGATCGACTATTGATCAGATTTTTTTTTTTGTATTCGAAAGATATTAGAGAAAAAAATGGGAGTATAAGGGTACAGTACATCAGTTATTCATAGATTTCAAAAAGGCGTATGACTCGGTTAAGAGAGAAGTTTTATATAATATTCTTATTGAATTTGGTATTCCCAAGAAACTAGTTCGATTAATGAAAATGTGTCTCAGTGAAACATACAGCAGAGTCCGTATAGGCCAGAAATGTATAGAGTGTTAGTAGGGAGGCCGGCGGAAAAAAGACCTTTGGGGAGGCCGAGACGTAGATGGGAAGATAATATTAAAATGGATTTGAGGGAGGTGGGATATGATGGTAGAGACTGGATTAATCTGGCTCAGGATAGGGATCAATGGAGGGCTTATGTGAGGGCGGCAATGAACCTCCGAGTTCCTTAAAAGCCTGTAAGTGAGAAATAGTAATGTTAATAATAATAATAATAATAATAATAATAATAATAATAGTAATAATAATAATTATTATTATTATTACTATTATTATTATTATTGCCAGAACAAAGATACAGATTGATTTTTTTTAATATAAGAACTCTCTAGCACCCCCAGAAAGAGTAAGTTACATACTCTTGCTCAGGGGGCAGTTCACATAAGTAAAATAATCTAAATTCATTCTTTCTATAAACAAAATTAGATCACGCCACCGGTCCCTTAGTTAATAACAAACACACTCTGAATGGACCATAATCCCCAAAGAGAGTACGGTGTTATGGATCGAATTAAAACTGTCTCATCTTGAAACATACACACATGCGTCTCTTGAGGAAATCTTATTGTACTATTAGATGTAGAAAACAAGAACATCATAAAACCCAGTTAATGCATTTTCATACAAATTCATCACAATAAACAATATTTCTCACGAATATACATGCATACTCTTCTTCTAATATACAACGAAAAAAATCCGAGAAAGCTACTCGGACCATAGTAAAAGTACTCGTGGAATCAGTAATAGTATGGCAAGTGAAGAGTGAAAATTCCAATCCAGAACAGGGTCTAGCAGGCGGTCGACGTTACCTCGACGCTGGCTGATAGCAGACTCCTTCACTCACGATAGATTCCACAACAGGAAAACATAAAAACCGTACAATCAATGATCCCATAGCAGTTAACCTCGATACCAGGAAGAAATGAGAGTCAAACCACCGCGCTCTGGCGAGAGAAAAGTGATAGCCTAAAGTCTTGAACCCCCAGCATTGGAGAGAGGATAACAACTGTCCTCTATTAGAGAAAAGAAAAATTAAAATAAATTAAATCAATAAATTAAAAGGAAAGGAATAAAACTTACACAGAGGAGAAGGGTGAAGGAAAAAGGAGGGAAGAAAAGTGGCAAGCAAAGAAAACACCACACTCTCGTCGCGCAAAATACATCACTCCTACAAAAACTAGAGGTCAGTATTGTCAAGGAAATCTTAAAGATCTTTGTACATTTTAACAATAGTTACAGTTTTCTACCTGTCTTGTAGGGAAATTAGTGTAACATTCTCATATTATAGGCTACTTTGTGTGCATAATATAAACTAATATGCAGCACAACATTTCAGATTATTTCTAATCTATATTTAAAAATAAAGTCACTCGAAACACGGTTTGAATATTAGATTCAAAAATTTATTTTGAAATGAGTCTGAATATTGAATTAAACATATTGTACATAAACATCAATGCAAAACAGATCATAATATTTTAATCACTTATAATTTTTTTAAGAGAATCCCACTACCTAATTGAAACTCTTCTTCTTCTTCTCCTCCTTCTTCTTCTTCTTCTTCTTCTTCTACTCCTGACTTTCCCGTTTAGATATTTTTGTCTGTTTCCGTTCACTGTTATAACCATCTTGTTTGTGGTCTTCCCTGATTTCTTCATCCTATTGGCCTGTACGTCACAGCTGCCTTTATATAACGGGAATTTTGTATTCTTTCAACATATTGTTTCCATTTCTCTCTGTATTCTACTATTTCTGTTATTATATTTTTAACTTTTAATTTTGCTCTCATATATTCATTCCTCTGATGGTCTAATCTTGTAAATCCTAAAATTGATCCGAGATATTTCATTTCACTGCCTGTATTCTAAATATCTCTCTTTGCTTTATGATCCATGTTTCACTGTCAACTTTTAGCATTTGTTTGGTGTAATATTGTGTAATCTGACTTGAGTTTCTTTTAATATTTGCTTTCCGAAATGTCTTCTAATTCCAATTACTACATCATGTTTATGTAGTTTCTGTTCTATGTCTTCATTTTCTTAATTTCATATTAATTGAAACAAAATCGTAAATCCAGCTAACTCTAATCACTACCATGCCTGTCAACATTACAGTGGGCAGGGAACTCCGCTTCACCAAAGCTTATTGTGTTAATCCTCGCTCATATTATGTCACTTCCAATGTATACAACTTTTAAGCACATTGAACTAAAATTTCTTAAGAGAAATTAGAATAAATATTTCTCTTGAAAACATCAATTTAGAATAAATTCTTGATAAAAACAACAATTTCGAGTATACACAAAAGATCTCGAAAGTTTTGAAACTAAATTTTCGCTTTTATTCGCTGAAAAACTGCACTTCGCGAATAAATGTTAAAAAAATAGCTATCTCTAATGATGATATTTGAATGCGAATTCTTGATTATAAGAATGATCTCATTTAATGATTACTGATGATGGTAATGATAATGATTTGTAATTTATTACAAAATTTGGTGTCGGTTGACGATTAGTTTATTATTTTAAGTAGGCTGCTTTACGACGCTGTATCAACATCTTAGGTTATTTAGCATCTGAATGAGATGAAGGTGATAATGCTGGTGAAATGAGTCTGGGGTCCAGCACCGAAAGTTACCCAGGATTTACTCAAATTGGGTTGAGGGAAAACCCCGGAAAAAATCTCAACCAGGTAACTTGTCCTGCCTGGGATTCGAACCCGGACCATCTGGTTTTGCGGCTGGACGCGCTAACCGTTACTTCACAGGTGTGGACGATTACTGTATTTTTGGAATTTAAACATACGATATTTTGACCTGGAAAGTAATGAAAAATAAAATTCTCTCTATTATCCGCTGTAAAATGCATTTCGCGAATCAATGTTTGCAGAAACTAGGTACCTCTAATGATGATATTTGATTATGATTTCTTGGTTATAAAAATGATCTCGTTTAATGATTACTGATGATGGTAATGATAATGATTTGTTTTTATTACAAATTTTGATGTCGGTTGACGATTATGGCTGGTTCATGGTTTGATGATGAGGAGGATAAAAAAGTAGAAGAAAAACAAAGACGAGAAGTCAATTAATGATTATGATGATGGTGGTGACTGATGTTAAAAAAAGATCATGGTAATTGTATTGACTATGGTGGCTTGCAATTCTGAAAATATCAATAATAACGTAATAAAACTTGTCGGAAAGGAATAGAATAAGAGCAGGTTAAATTCCAATATCCCCAGAGAACCTCCTCATTTAACAACGAATTCCACTAATCACAAAGAGACAAGCGCGGTTCTTCTCTCGGGAAACCAGATGCCGTTGTGTGCGCTCTTGTTTAATAATGGTTGAAGTGATATTTCACTCTTGCACTGACTCATTCATGATAATAACAAGGCAAATTAGACAGGTAGACTTTAAGGCAGTAATGACAATGATTACAACGTTTAAAAGTGTAATTTTGTGATTATTAATTGTCTGAAATGCGTTTCTTATTAACAATAGAAAGTTGTATCCTGAGAGGAAGGAAAATAATTGTGTTTACTTAACAGGTCTCGAGATCATTCAAGAAATATAAAGTGATAGATTAGTGTACACGATTAGATGTTCATTGTTTTTTTAATATACCTACAACTACGTCGACTCTTATAGCTAGTGTAAAAGAGATCATTCACGGGTTTATATGTATGGAATTGTACATGTGTAATATAATTGGTCTATCATGGTGCTCAACGAGATACGAGATTTCTGCCTTTTGTCTCATGACACGAGTATATAATGCTTATGGTAAGTGAAGGTATTAACTCCATCAATTAAAAAAATGGGTTACAACTAACCGGAAATACAGACAATAACATTGATTTTTTTATATATATTGATCATTTGTAGTCCTTCCTATGAAACGTACCTTCCAGAAGTTGTAATTGTGACAAAGTTTTACAACAATACAAGTAAATAAAAGTACGACGCATACCGAAGCTATACAACAGCATAAATCAACGAAACAAATCTATAGTAGGGGAGAGGGAGGCAGGTTGGCTCAAATTTTATGTTTCATTTTTTTTCTGTAATTTCATAGCATTTTATGAAATTTTCAAAGATGGTCGTTCTACGTAGTTCATTGGCTATGTGAAGAGATATTTGAATTTAGATTTCACCACGATTGAGATTTGAAATTTTTTATTATTTTGAAACGTGCAGATTGAGTCAACTTGCCCCGCCCTGGAGCCAGATTGACACATGGTGTGGGGTAAATTGGCTACATGTTAAATAAGAGCAAACTGCATATAAGACTAGATTTTTTTAAATTTAGAATTTATTTCTTTTCACAGGCAAATGATTCAATATGATGAACGCACATAAATATATAACCATGGAATTAAACACTCAGATAAAAGAACAACTAAATGCTAGAAAAATAAGGTATAAAAACTAATTTTGAACTTGTAAATGACTATATATCATGCTGTCTTGTTAAGAATATCTGAGAAGGAGTTTAAGCATACAAAGTTTCTGTTTCCTTCTGTAAAATTTTTATGTGCCATAATTTACACTCCAGGCACTGTCACCTGGTGCACATTCTGGGTAAGATTTAACACAATACAGGCAATATGTCTCTCTGTCTTCTTCGTTACTTTCCCTTCTTGAATATTATTCTTTGTCTTTCGACTGGTCTTAAGATTCCTTTTCTCACTACTAAATTCTCCTCTTGTATTTTTCTTGACTAAATTCATTATCCTATTTCGATATCCTTTCCTCTAGTTCTTTCTTAACTGGAGCGTCAGTAAATATCGCAATAGACAATTTCTCCCTAATGTCATCATCCGTAGCTTACCTACAATACCGAGTGGGAGTCTGGAATTGGATATTAAAATCCTTGGCCCCTTGACCACACTTCTGTTTTCTAACTTTATAGTACTGACAGCTCGTAGCATCATATTATCAGTAGAAGTAGTTGCTCTGTCAGTTTTTTTTTAAAGTCCTCATTTTCTCATTCACTGCAATGAACATATATTTTTTATATGTACAATCAATTAAATTGAACTTATATAAAAACAAATTGTATGAATAAGTAAACTATCTATTATATAATTTATATAATCATTTAAAGTAATACAGCGGTGTAGGTTAAACACCGTGCCAATCTGCCTCCTAACAACTATGTCAACTTGCCTTTGGTGTAGTTATTTGATTTGGGTTAAAAATTACGAATTAGAGTAATGAATGATCGAAATGAAATTAACACGAAACAGAATCAATTAAATGTACTTCCCAACGATGTATTTAAATTTCACCTAATATTATATATGTAGCCTGTAAAAAATAATTACGAGACGGTGAAAATTTACTTATCTTGCTGCAAAAGCAAATTTATGGCTTACTTCTTCTACCGCTTGCCACAAAAGTCTGACGCTTCCTTGGAGCATGCTTTATAAAGCAGGGATCATATTGTCTGCGTGGTGCTGCAATCCATCGCATAACTACCGAAATAAAACTGGTGTGCCAACGTGCTTCTGTAGCCAATCTGCCTCCATCTCCCCTACCTACTGATTTCAGTAGGATTTATTTGTAAGGGAAACAGGGTGTTTTATGCATTCACAGAAATTTTGTGCGTTATTTTCTATTTCAATCCATATTTAAACACTTCTTATATCTAGAGTCTATTATTTTCTACTCAGCTCATGCTTTCACACAGGAGAAAGATAAAGACGTAGAGTATAGCTTCGATTGCCATCTTAATTCTTTTTTTTTTAAATCACAATTATTATCAAATCAACGAAAATGAAATAATTTAATCTCATAATGCAACGACAATCCGTTACGAAAGTAAAACCTAACAGCATTTCAATGTTTTATATTCAGTTATAACTTCGAATAAAATCGTGTTATGAGTAATATCGTTCCTTATCGAATCAAAAGTCCCTCAACAATCACTACAAAATGTAAAAGAGATATGCTGGGTGCATTTGCTCATGATAGAAACAAGTTAGAGCCAGAAGGACTCATATTTGTGTGCGCAAGAGAACGTCCGCTATATTGCTGAATATTATATTCAATTCAACTTGACATTTTTAAAGGCTTGATGTGATACACCAAATAAGACTAGAATATCACGATAAATACAGTAATGTAAAATTTTTAACACATTTTCAACCAGTAATAAGTTATGAATCCATGATTGCAACCAATTTTTCTTTTTCCAGATGTGAGAAAAAAGCGTTAGAATGTCTCTAACACGCGAGTAACGCACCGATATCATATTAACGTCTGGAGAGGTAAGTTCACGTGCCACTGAACATGATTTTAATCAACGACATCCCAAAAGACGTCATATGTCACAACCAACAGTTGCACAATTACTCGAAAAGTTCCGGGAGACAAGTTCATTCGACGAAATGTTAAAATGTTATGTTTTATTTAACGACTCTCGCAACTGCAGAGGTTATATCAGCGTCGCCGGATGTGCCGGAATTTTGTCCCGCAGGAGTTCTTTTACATGCCAGTAAGTCTACTGACATGAGCCTGTCACATTTAAGCACACTTAAATGCCATCGACCTGGCCCGGGATCGAACCCGCAACCTTGGGCATAGAAGGCCAGCGCTATACAAACTTGCCAACCAGGTCGACTCATTCGACGATAAGCGACGACGAGGAAATCCCAGAATTCCACTGGCGAAGAAACATTCATTTGAAGATCTTGATGAGGGATTTTTTCTTGTTACTAAAACTTTCAGGACGACCCAGAGGTTCACTCAACTTCCTATCAAATTGACAACCGCGTCGTCCCTAGGCATAAAAGACGGTCGAAGCGTGGTGCCAACCATACCGTCACAGTCTAGTATATACAGTCACGAAGCTTGAGTTGTGAGGGTGCTAGGAACAATAGACTGTGCCGGTACTATTTCGCATTGTCTGTAATGAGGCGACATTAGCGATCCTAGTGGTTATCAACTATCTATGGATGCATACTTACTACGTATTGAGCTTCGTGACTGTATATACTAGACTGTGATATCATCTCGTATTGTCTAGAATTCCATGTCTCCAAGCGCTATTAAGGTGTATTTGGGCGCTATCTTTACTTTATTAGTAGTAACCTACAAGGATAGTGGCCTACGAAACGAAACACTCCTGCGCGTGAGTAGATGCTAAAGATTGTACGAATGTTATTCTTCCAGGATAAATGTACAGGTAAGCTTACATAATACAGCGAAAGCAGTTATTTGTAGCATTTCGACGATAATTCATTTTAATTATATGAAATAAAGACGATCAATATAAGCGAAGGTAGTTGAAACTCCATAGTATTTAGTAATTCTATGAAATCACTTTATCTGCGGCTAAATGCATGATAACCTTTACTTATTTAACTTTGCTCTAGAATATGTCATTAGGAAAGTCCAGGAAAGCAGAGAAGGTTTGGAATCGAAGTGTTACATCAGTTGCTTGTTTAAGCGGATGACGTAAATATGTTACGAGAAAATAAAGACATTATTACAAAAACAACCCTTATCAAAATTGCTATTTTTCAGGAGAACAAAAAATAAATAGAACAACACATGTCAGCTGTTTCTGTACAACTGGTGTTTATCCTTATGGCTATTGCATCTGACATGGGTCGTTTTTGGAGTCTATAAACATTTGAAATAGTAGCAAATGTGTCCTCAACTCAATTTCATTAAAAATGACTGGGGTGGTTTTTGTAATAAAGTCTTCAAATCCATAAGCAATTAGGGAAAACACGGAAATTTTACTTCAACCAATTAAGGAGACATGTTTGGAAATAAACCCCGAAAAAACAAAGTATATGATTATGTATCGTGACCAGAACATAGTACGAAATGAAAATATAAACATTGGAAATTTATTCTATGAAAGGTAAAAAAATTCAAATACATTGGAGTAACAATAACAAATATAAATAACAATGGAGAGGAAATTAAACGCAGCATAAATATGGGAAATGCCTATTATTATTCGGCTGAGAAGCTTTTATCATCTAGTCTGCTCTCGAAAAGTCTGAAAGTTAGAATTTAAAAAACAGTTATGTTACCAGTTATACTGTATAGTTGTGAAATTTGGAGGAACAGAGGTTAAGAGCGTTCGAGAATAAGGTGTTAGGAAAATATTTGGGGCTAAGAGGGATGAAGTTACAGAAGAATGGGGAAAGCTACACAACGCAGAACTGCATGAATTTTATTCTTCACCTAACATAATGAAAAACTTTAAATCCAGACGTTTGAGATGGGAGTGAATGAGTGAATCTAGAAATGCATATACAGTGTTAGTTGGAAGACCTGAGGGAAAAGATCTTTGGAGAGGGCAAGGCATAGATGGGAGGCTAATACTAAAATCGATTTGAGGACGGTGGGATATGATGATAGGGACTATATTAATCTTGCTCAGGATAGGGACCGATGGCGGGCATATGTAAGGGCTGCAATGAACCTCGGGTTCCTTAGACTCATTTGTAAGTAAGTAAGTAGGTAAGTAAGTATGTAAGTAAGTATGAAACTCTTTTATTCCTAAAAGATACATTTGTAATTTTAATTCGAATGTGCATTTTATGTCAGTTACATTCAAACCAGTAAGATACGTATCAAGTATGCCTAGGCCTATTGAATATAAATTTGCTTGTATTTGAAGGAGTACTGCAAATTTATTACATGTATTGCATATAAAAGATTTTATCTATAAATCCTCCGCTATATATCGACTGCAAATCCCATGAATCCGGGTTCTTAATACCAACAGGATGTTGGTGATTCCTCTTCCTCCCAGAAGATCGAAGTGCTTGTCAAATATGTTTTTGTTTCTCGAATTTTAGCTTTATTCTTACACTTGCGCTACGCTGACCAAATAATTTCAAATACCTACTAATATTAATTGTTTATCGTCTTGAGAGTAAGAACTAAAAGGGACAAAATTGGATTTGAGATTAATAATAATTGTAGTAGTGATGATTAAACTCGTTAAATCTGGTGAGCTATGATATGCCACATATTAAGTTCCTATCTATTTGAAAAAGGCCATAGAACTGCGTATCGTTCACCTCAATGCCAGTGTCACACAAAGAAACAAAGAGTTCGGTGTGTTTGGTGGCCATGGGCTTATTTCACGTGCAGCTCAGAGCTTGAGGCGAGACAATGCACCGGATGGACTTGAGGAGATCTGGCGGGTGGGCGCACTACTGCCTACACGCCATACATACAGTAGCAGTCGAGAAGGCAACTTATTCCCTCCTACAAAGCACGTGACGATTTGGGAAGGATAAATTTACATCAAGATTTCAAAGCATGCCCGGTAGGGAATGAATAAACTAATATTTTATAGAAACTTAACACGTCGTAAAAGCATATATTTATACTATTTACACAGCACACCTCCGTTTTATGACGAGGCGTCCATAAAACCAACATTACAAGTAGCAAGTAATTCAGTGTCGTCGTCGGTTATGTTCTCCTACAGTTTACAAATCTCCATCCTGCTTTACTTTATTCCACTACAACATAGAAATGCTTAAAGCCATCAAATGAGCATACAGGTTTATTTATACTTTGTGAAATGAAGTTTACATCTCCATTGAATGGACTGATTTCAATGCAACACAAGTTTAAACATTATTAACCCTCGCATATTAAGGATGTGGATCCTGTATCACATCCCATTCGACTTCTATTTTTTCCATGATCTATTTTCGTAATGATTATATCATGCAGACTCAACTTGGTGAGGTTGCCAAAGACAAAGAATGTTAAACAGTAACATTTAAGGTAGGACATTAAGAACGTCCTATAAGAAGTTTGTTTAGCAGGCAATAAACTGAAGTTTACAGTGTATAATGTTTTCTTTTCTCAATCGTACTATCAGGGACTGGAATGCTTTACCTGCAGACTTACTAAAGGCTTTACCAATAACCAAAAATGTATTTAAAAATAGGCTTAAGGACTTCACTAATAGACGGTAGTATATTACACACACCAATTAAAGGGTGTAATTGATATTTTATTATTTGAAGTATTGTATCAGTGAGGAAGTGTGTTGTGTCAGTGAAGTGTGAAGTGTGTAGTGTCAGTGAGGTCTATTGTGTAAGAGAAGTGTGTTTGTGTCAGTGAAGTTCTATAGTTCATAGTGGCTGTGCAAAGTATTTGAACAGTGAAATGGTTTTGAAGTGTTAGTGAAATCAGGATAGAATCAGTGCAGTGAGGGAGTTGATAGCGAAATAAGTGTAGTGCCGAAAGGTACTTGTGCAGGTATGAACTTAGGGTTAAGATACAAAATAGATTTACTTTAAATGTTATTTTAAGTGATCGTGCTTCATTTAATTTAGGATTCTCCTCGTTATTATTATTATTATCATTATTATTATTATTATTATTATTATTATTATTATTATTATTATTATTATTATTATTATATTGAGTCTAATTAGTTATCCCTGCCACCGAGTATATACCCATTTGCAGTGTGAATAAATATAAATATATATATATATATATATATATATATATATATATATATATATATATATATATATATATATTCCCACAAAAGGTAGCTGCTCTTCTGTATGGGTTGCCAAAATTACTTGAAGCAAATAAAGAGATAGATTTGGAAGTAAGTCCCGAAAAGACAAAGTATATGATTACGTCTCGTGACCACAACATAGTACGAAATGGAAATATAAAAATTGGGAATTTATCCTTCGAAGAGGTTGAAAAATTCAAATATCTTGAAGCACCAGTAACAAATATAAATGACACTCGGGAGGAAATTAAACGCAGAATAAATTGGGAAATGCCTGTTATTATTCGGTTGAGAAAATTTTGTCATCCAGTCTGTTCTCGAATAGTCTGAAAGTTAGAATTTATAAAACAATTATATTACCGGTTGTTCATTAAATAGGGCGCGCAGACTATTAACATGAATTTATTTTTGTGTACTTTTTATAATAGTTCAAGAGCATGAAGTAGATACAGTGATATTATTCACAACGTGATTGTTCAAACTGAACTGTTACGAAACGCGTAAAGTATTTAACAACTTCCTGAAACTACATTCAACAAAGCAATCCTCTGTAAAATAAATCTTTGACAAATGTCCGTCTCATACAAGAGAAGAGATACACAAGACATACACAAGAATTTTGACAATAATAATTTCGTTTTGTTAGATTAACCCTTTTTTTCTAGTCTTTGTGCAACGATACTAGAACATCTTATTGTCCTTTGGTTAATAACAATGATGCTGAATGTCAATGATACTTTGTGTCAGTTTTGTTGTATATGTTTTTACTTTTTGTTTTTTCTATTTTGCATCATGGAGCGTGTGAAGCGGTCAGACAGAATAAGAAACGAAGCTGTGTTGGAAAGAGTGGGTGAAGAAAGAATGAAGCTGAAGCTGATCAGAAAGAGGAAAAGGAATTGGCTGGATCACTGGCTGAGAAGAAACACCCTTCTGAAGGATGCTCTGGAAGGAAAGGAGTGGTGAACGATAGAAGAGTTCGGGGCAGAAGAAGATATCAGAATATGATAGACGACATTAAAATATATGGATCATGTGAGGAGACAAAGAGGAAGGCAGAAAATAGGAAAAACTGTAGAATGCTGAATTTAAAAGTCATATTGAGTTTAATATTTCAGATAAGTTGAAAGTATATATAATAAAGAATTGTTTTATAATTTCGATCAACAACTTAATTGGTTGCATATTTGGGTATTACTTTATGTTGAAGGCATTGTTTGTGGAACTCAAGATTGGGTTTGGTTTTATGTAATTTCACCTTAATGATAAGTTGTTGACTGAAATTATAAAACAATTCTGTATTATATATAAAGAATGCCGGGTTTTCAGTGAAAGACCTGCTCTTTGTGCAGAACAGTAAGAATGAATGAATATGTTCGACTAATTTTTATTATTTTCTATTTTCTACTTGTACGTTCAGTTGTCATTTTATGTCATTCATTCTGTCACTCGTTATTACAGTAGATTAATTGCATTGTAGTATAATTTTTTTCTTGTAGTTGTATTGCATTACTGGTGATGTGGAAGAGAAGGTCTGATAGCCTTAACTCCACCAGAGTAAATAAATAAATAAATGAATAAATAAATAAAAAATAAAAAAATAAAAAAATATATATATAAATTTTCCATATGAAAAACATATGTGAATATATAGTAAAAATACAAATAAGGTAAAAATTAATTATATACATTCAGTTCGTAATACACAATAATTTCCTTGTATAATCTTATTTCATACATTTTTAGAAATCTTGAGTTAAAGACCCGCACACATTTGTAGAATTAAAATTTCAGACCATTTTTGCACAAGATTATAAACTGTAGATCTAAAGAATAAAACATAGCAAAAATCATAATAATTATGCTAACGTAAGTTGCAGGGACACTCAAACCATGAACAGGATTACGAAGGGATTATGACTACGATTACTAACAATTATACGATGATCACGAGCACGAAGGCAATGATACTGAAAATGGCGACAGCAATTTTGATGACATCAGTTGATGGAATTGCAATGACGACGATAATGATGATACTGATAATAATTATGATATGCTAAGGGTGACCAGATTCACATCGATAAAAAAGAGCACAGAAATATTCAAAAAGGAGGACATTGTTCGAAAAAAAGAGGACAGAAAATATGTATTTAGATTTAGGCTTATTATATATGTAGTTTAAATTCCGTCAATATCTAGTTTATTACAAAATATTTACAGTATAGATTTAGGCTTATATCATTACTACCGTACTTAAAAGTATATTAATATCTATTTTATTACAAAATAATTATAAAAACTTAATTCTAATGATTTTACAGTTAGTTTACATATCACAGTCAAGGGAATTATAACTGAATCGATTATTTCGAAAACGTAAACATGTGACATTTTCGCACATGTTACATTTTTAACCAGAGTGCTCTTTACTCTTTCCTATAATAGGCCTACATTTTGTTAAAAATCATGAAATAAGTGACATATTTAATCTATAGGGGCCGTATTCATAGACATTTTTAGCGCGGGCTTCCGGTGGATGGTCAGCGAACTAACGTTTTTCGTATTCATGAACCAGTGTTAGCGATATGATATGATATGAATCCTGTACAAGTAATCAGTCGATAGCCGGGGCTAGTTTAGCACGCTCGTAGCGAGGGCTAGCGAAATGTCTATGCATAGCACCCTAGAAATGGATAAGAAATGGACTTTTAGTTTGGTTAATGTAATAAATGCTACTGAAGTAGTTTGCGCAAAACAGTTTTCGAAATAACCGATTCAATTATTAAAGAGGACAGATAATATGCATTTATATTTAGGCTTAGGCCTCTACTATTCTTAAAATTATATCAATATATATATTATTATAGCATAGGTCTACTGATGACAAAACTTAATAATATAAAATGATTTTACAATTAGCTACATTTATGAACGCAACGACAATAAGAAATAGGAGCAAAGAGAGTTATGATCTTGGCAAAGAGTATATTCCGCCGTTCCAAGGTGTCAAATCAGATAATTTCAAAATATCAGACATACAATTTACGAAAAGGAGGACATTTCTTGATTTTTTTAAAATTCGCCCGGACCCCGGACAAAGGCCTATAAAGGACGACATGTCCGGACAAAAGAGGACGTCTGGTCCCTATAAAATATGGACATTCGTTATATAAACGTAAACTTCTAAATAAACTTTAATTTTCTCACATCATACGGCAATAAATATTTTATATGTATATTGAAAATGCCAATAAAGTTTCTACTAGGAACGAGAATTTAAAGATCAGCAAGGAGAACAATAGGGAACGCAATATCTACAGCTATGTCCTCACAAATACGTGCAAGTCCTAATTATACAGGCATTATCTTCAGTGATAAAACAGAATAGCCTTTGTGAAGTGTCACGTATGACGAGGCCGTGATCTCGCCGTATCCTGCAGTCCGCATACAGCACACAATGGCTGGCTTGTGCCGGAGGATGGGTACTGACTCACCTGCTGGGTGTATGTTGACCCCGAATCTTGAACCCCGAAGACGTACGTACGGCATCTCCTTTTAAGTTTGTAGAATAATAATGTAACAGACGTGCGTATAGTGAAGGACTTCCTCTGAGGGGAGAGCAGCAAATGGACAGACGATACTTGCCTGACCAGACGATAAGGTTAATAGGAGTTAATCAAGAAATGCTTAGAAATCATCAATGTCATGCAATTCGGCGCTTGGGCACAATGGCTTGTTTCGGCTTCACAATGTCTAAGCTTGTTTAATATAAATCTTCAAGGGTGCTAGTCACAGACATTTCGTTAGCCCGCGCTACGAGCGTGCTAAACTAGCCCCGGGTATCGACTGGTTACTTGTACAGGATTCATATCATATCATATCGCTAACACTGGTTTATGAATACGAAAAACGTTAGTTCGCTGATCATCCATCGGAAGCCCGCGCTAAGAATGTCTGTGAATATGGCCCCTAGAAGTTTTCATTGTATCTTAATATTTCCCTTTCCTCTTGCATTCATTCATTCATTCATTCATTCATTCATTCATTCATTCATTCATTCATTCATTCATTCACTCATTCATTCATTCGTTCATTCATTCAGTGTTCTGCACAGGAGCAGGTTTTTCACTGCAAATCCAGCTTCCTCCAATCTTTCCTATTTTCTGTCTTCCTCTTTGTCTCCTCATATGATCCACATATCTTAATGTCGCCTATCATCTGGTATCTTCTTCTGTCCCGAACTCTTCTCCTGTTCACCGTTCATTCCAGTGCTTCCTTCAGTAGGTACTTCTTCTCAGCCAGTGACCCGGCTAATTCCTTTTCCTCTTCCTGATCAGTTTCAGCATCATTCTTTCTTCAGCCACTCTTTCCAACACAACTTCACAAGCTCCATTCTTCTCCATACCCACATTTCAAATACTTCTATTTGCTTCACTTCACTTCGTCGTAATGTCCATGTTTCTGCCCCATACAATGCTACACTCAACACAAAGCACTTCACTGGTCTATTCCTTGGTTATTTTTCCTGAGCTCCGCATAAGATGCTCCTTTTCCTATCAAAAGCTTCCTTTGCTATTGCTATCCTCCTTTTGACTTCCTGACAGCAGCTCATGTTACTGCTTATAATACACCCCAAGTACTTGAAGCTGTCCACCTGCTCTACTGCGTGATTTAGAATTCACAAGTTTAACTTCTTTATGCTACTACCCTCGATGCTAAGTCAGAATAGGAGTTCGCTTGCATCTCTTGACCTCATTAGGAATAGAGAATGCGAAAAAAGACTGGATTGTTCCTCTTGAAGGCGAGACAGATTAAAACTTCAGCTGTTGAAGTTTGTGATGCGAACTGACGAAGGGATACTTAATTATACACTTTTATGCATGTTTAGGTTAGAATATATTACATAATGTGTTTTGTTTGTGCCATTTTTATTTTAATCTGTGTGTTCTTTTGGAGAGATTTTGGATCTAACTATAGGTAAGGGGGGCGTGAAACCTACAAAGTAGGACTTGTTTTACACAGCACGTACGGTCAGAAGACCAGTGCATGTTATTTAAGAGAAAATTCTGTTAATATAGTACATCTGTATGTGTAATATTGCTCAATAAATCCATATATCTAAAATAATAATAAAAACTTCTTTATCGTTATTATTATTATTATTATTATTATTATTATTACTATTCTTATTTTTTATCAATTTTATTATTATTATTATTATTATTATTATTATCAATAATTGTCTTATTTTTTATACTTTGTATGTCTCATTTATTTTGACCTGCTGTTCATATTTTATTATGTTTTTTTTCTTTTTTTATGTTATATATTATGTCTGATTTCTACTTACTTGTTGTTTACATTTTATTATTATTATTTTATTCAGTTTTGTGTGTAAAATTGTAGTGTACTTTGTAAATTTGTAGTGTCTTTTGTTACGCAGTTTTCTCCTGGTTGAGTGTTAGAGAAGGCCGTATGGCCTTAACTCTGCCAGGTTAAATAAATCATTATTATTATTATTATTATTATTATTATTATTATTATTGTTTTTCTTCCTATGACCATGGTCTTCGTATTACTTGTATTTATCTTCATCCCATACTGCTCAAAGCTGCCATTTAGCTCCAGTAGATATTCCTTAGTGTCATCTCCTCTTCTGCTAATAACGCCATATCATCAGCTAATCTTATGCACTTTATTCTTACTCCTCCTACTAACACTCCTCCCATGTTCTGAAAAGAGTTCTTTACTAAATCCTTCCAGTAGATGTTGAACAAGGTAGGTAGGTGATAATGGACATCTTTGACGTATTCCTCTCCCAATTTCACTCTCTTGTGACATTTCTTCTCCTATCCTGATTTTGACCCGTTTCATATAAAGATTAGCCAATGGCAGTAAATTCGAAACGGGGTCCGATGTAACCCCATTCTGAATGGATGCGTAACAATTAAAGAAATATCTTATTTTTTTATTGTGAATAATGTTATTTTATAATGTTGTCGAATATTATTTTACGATCCACTGATAGACTGTTAAATTAAAGTGCATAATTGGATACTTTAAAGTAGAAGGGTGCAAAGTGCCAAAATGAAACATTGGAGATAAGATAAAAAAAATGTAGCCATAAGAATAATTGTACACATATTTGTGTAATGTTTTTTTACTGATAGAAAACAGCAATAGTACAGTGTTTACTCATTAATAATAGTGGTATGTAAAGACATTATTTCTCCATATTTAATTATGTAACACAAATTGTGAAAAGAGTTAAGTAATGGGTACAGTTGCAGTAGAATGGTGCAAAGTCCAATACCTATTTTTTCCTATTCTGGAGCAAATTTTACTCACATATCTGCCTGTAGAACTGCCTATGCTCCTCATTTGGAAGATAGGGAGTCATTTCTAGTAGATTCCCCCTTCTTTTCTTCAGTAATTTCCCTATTTTATGCTTTAACTTGAAACAATACTGACTGCACATCTTTCATGTTTTTTTTTTCCTTTAAGCACTTTAATGGTATGCACTGCTTCATTATCATGGGACTGTTTCACAGAACCACTACCTGCTTTACTAACATCATAGTGAATGCAACATGCCTTAGAAATATTCAAGTTCTTGATGGAAATTTGTTGATCAGCAACATTTTGCATATTAAGGAAATATGACTCTAGCATGAAACGGTTTGAAATGGTTTTACAACTTTAGAGTCTTGTACGATTTTAAGCAGGTCACTAAGAATGAAGGCTTTTGTCACTTTCTGTCGTTTTTCAATCAAAGCGAAATCAGAATCGCATTGCAAGAAACTGTGGCCACTGAGAAGGAAACGTTGTTCTATGTGCTCAAATAAACCAATGGCAACTAAAAAGAGACACATGAAAACCATTACACGATTTTTGTTTTCAGCTGCACAGTTATCAGATTCTTCTTGTTTGTTATGTCCATATTCATCAGTTTTAGTACACACGAGGCAATCTCATTGGCACCTCTACTCGCGATGCTTTCACCCCACATACACATGTAAGACTGCATTGTATCACATACACAAACTCCAAAGTTATAACGTGAAAGCTGACATCTGTAAAACATTTCGCTGTGTGTAAGTTTGGGCACAAACATGACCTGTTGAAGATCCATTGCATTCTATGATGCAGCTCAATAGGGCGCTTACTTCTGAAACTGCATGGTGCTGGCAACGTAACATCTAAATATCTCGCTTAAGAAACACAAGTGGATGTAGCCTTTTTCATACATCATCCTCCTAGGCACATTGCACTTTTCTGCATAATAATTTCGTTTTCTATGATTTTGGCACTTTGCACTTTTCTACTTTAAAGTATCCAATTAAGAAGAATTAAAAGAAAACTAGTAGCTGTAGAAATATTAACTTCGAGAAATTACTTTCCTTATTGAACACTTGCAGACTACTTTTAACAGTCTATTTCTACGTATAAATACAACAATGCAATTATATTTGCGGAATTTGGGTATTCTAGTAAATATTGTGAGTCATTTTTAAAGGTGCAATATGTCAGAACTCGATATCTATGTCTACTATCACATCATTGACTTTCTAGTCTCTTTTTCTGGTTGTGAACATTAAGAATGTTGCGCGTTGCACACAAATGATAGCAATAGGGATAGGAGTGAGTTTTCTGTCATTGTCCCCAAACATATTTACAATAAGAGAAGGAGATATTACACACATGTTATACACACACCAAAAGCATTTGAGTCCTGACAGGAATTCGAGTCAATCGTTTTTGAAATTCATGAACTTGAGAGCTATTGTTGAACAGCTGCAATACCTGAAGCCGCATATTACTTTAATTCCAGAGTACTTTGCTTAAAGTAAAACGCTTGTATTTGTTGTGTCACTTAATTACAGTGTGTCCAATCAGTAAAAGTAGAGTGTAGTGGACTCTGTAATACTCCATTTTATTTCAAGGAGTGCAGTTCGGTGGCTCCTTTGAACACCCACTTACAGATTTATGACTTCCTACACAAACACCTCTGACAATTCCATCCTGTCCCCTCGTCCCAACATTGCACAGTTGCCACAATCCTGGTGACCCTCGAAATGAGACAGTGAGACTGACGGGATTCTTGGAATTCGGAAAAGATGCGGCAACTCTGCCTCTACATGGATTTGACGGGAGCCTGTCAATTCTTCTGAACAAGGGTTATGATTGGTTACTGACAAGAGAAGACAAGATTTCCGTCATAGTAAAGAAGACATTTATTTATGACAACCAATTACTAAATTTATTATCCTCTTTATGTGACCTTTTTTCTTAAGTATTTTGTCTATAAATTATGTACATGTATGTAACGGAACTGTCCCCGAACACGAGCTTTGCTCTTTCGGGGTATTTTAATGTAACGTTTTTATGTATATGTTATTACTAAATAAATAAATAAAATAAATAGATTAGTAGGGGGCAGTAGAAGGTCTGTCGGCAAAGTCCTTTCTATGAAACTGCACTCCATGAAATAAAATACAGTATACCCCGTGCGTCTTGTGAATAGAGGATAGTGAGTATATTACACGTCAGTGGTATAGTGGTTATCGTGCTTGGAACTTAATGTGAGGTTCCGAGTTTAAACCCATTGAAGATACTCAATTTTAAAATAAAGAACCCTTAGAATTGTACAATTTCCTCTCTTTTATTTGAATTGGCTCTTAATTTGTTACCTCCCATAATTCTTCATTTTATTAGTCTACGTCCAGCCATCTTATGTTGTTAATTCGACGTTCATAAAGAGGTTCACAAACACTTGAAGTTCAATTATATTATTTTGCGTAACTTCATGCTTCGCAACCGTAATGAAGTTTTAACTTCACAACTGTGTTGTAATTTGGTTCTTCTGGATATATTTCTTCCACAGGATATGTAAATATCTGGTTTGCTTCCTTTATACGACTCCTTGCATTCCTCTGCCTCTCCACCTATATTGATATTTCTCCCAAAATACAGGAAGGAATCTATCTGTTCAATATGTTTCTCCGATAGAGAGTTTTTCATCAACTCTAACTACATTATTTTTATATATTTTATACTTCTTTTGGAACACTATATAAACCTCTATACCGTGTTTGAATCCCTATTAGACCACATATATTTTACTGCTTATAAGTTAATGTTTTTGCTGGCGTCATCATGCCGATCCTCATGAAATTTAGAAATCTTCTCACTATTCGTGAGCTGCCACAAGGGACAAAGAGTACTTAACCATATAAATGTTTACAAGTTCAGTGAACCATTAATTTTGTTTTGACAATGAACTCCTACAAGTACATAGCTGCAAATACATTTTGTGATTGGTGGAAATATACCTAGTTTTAGAGAGGCAAGTGTTACAAAAAAGTAAAGAATGCTAATGAACTTGGTTTCATTTCGAA
The DNA here is from genome assembly GCF_040183065.1 of Periplaneta americana. Classification (NCBI taxonomy): domain Eukaryota; kingdom Metazoa; phylum Arthropoda; class Insecta; order Blattodea; family Blattidae; genus Periplaneta; species Periplaneta americana. Next base: position 69,779,026 of record NC_091122.1, on the reverse strand, counting down.
TATAGGTGATGCTTCAGGAGAGCAATTGATCATTTCAATGCAGCTAAAGTTACAAGCGGAATAATAGATGTAGGTATTCCAAGCCTCTTAAACACATCTTTCATGAAGAGAGTAGCGGTACCTCTTGCTCCAACCAGAAGTCCGATTACTTCAAGTTCTTCTAGCTGGTACTTTTGGAGGTAATATGGAATGGTAGGATTGTAGATATTCTTTTTTTCATTATCCATTTCTGCTGGCTGTTCCTTATTCGTTTCGAAACGCACAGTGGGATCAATTATGAATCCAAATCTTGTAGATTCCTTGAAAGCTATTATATCTATGCGCCGTGTACTGCCGAATCGCACCGAATATCTTGCTAACTTCAGGTCGAAAAAATTTCAGATATTGACACAGGTCACACAGTGAAGGTGAAGTAGTTTAAACTCGTGTAAAAGATCATTTACTGCGAACGATTACACCGCACGTATTAAAGCGCTTATGATGCTAGACATGACACACAAAACATTTAACAGTAACAGTCATTCTAAACAGGTTTGGAATGTTCATCTGCGATTTAAAGTATGATTCTTTAAAGAACAAAGTATTCTTCATCATCTATGGCCTCACTGGTATCGTTTATGACTATGCGTAAGCGTTAAAGCCGGTCAAGGATTTTCATTACAAACAGCGTGAAATCAATCAAATTTTTTATTAATAGTTTTCAGAAATATGTGAGGTCCCATCAAGCTAAAGTGTAGGAACTTTTCTACTCGTCTCTAGCAAGGAGAACACCCGTAAGAGAACACGGTATGGCAGGGATCGGCAAAAATGTCATCGTGATCACTAGCATTAGTGACATCGCAGGGGCAGCGCAGTAAACTGTCTTTGCTTCACCCCCTCTCTTCCGTCCAACTCTCCTATAATTCAAATACACAGGCATCTATCAGTGGGGCGTTACCTGATAAGTAGGCTTCGAGACTTCGGACCCAATAGAGCAGTTCAGTGGGAAATCCGCATAACGGCGTACTGAGTATACTGATAAAGCGTACAGTGGGTGGGGGTACTGTAGAATGAATGCCAAAAAATACGCAAAGGAAAACGCTCTGGATTTGAAGGTTCTGACGAATAATTTGGTTTTCATACAAACCTATTTTCAAACTGTGTCTGAAACTATTACACGGTTAGAAAAGTCAGAGCAAGAGATGCCGGAAACCCTCAAACTAGTTGAGGAAATGACACACAGAATTAATGAGACACCAAGTACACCGATTACTGAACGTGTAAAACAGAAGTGGAAATCAATTTTATGTAAAAATAACGGATATGGAACATTGTGTAACATAAACAGCAAATTAGTGAACATGGAGTCACCCGAGAATAAAAGACTCTCTTATTGTCTGCAATGATAATAATAATAATAATAATAATAATAATAATAATAAACTATTTATACTGGCAGAGTTAAGGCCATAGGGCCTTCTCTTATACTCTACCAGGTCACAGGAGGATGTTAGGTTTTTTCGTTTTGCTCCTATCACGTCATGCGACGTAGAGCGCAGCTTTTCACAGTACAAACTTTGGCAGATAATCGAAAAAGATTTACGTTTGAGACACTGAGAATGTATCTTGTAGTAGGTACATTGCAATTCGGTACTGTAACTGCACTTCCTGAAGACTACCAATAGGATAAATGAAGAAATTAAAATTGCTACATGTTTATTTCCACCATTAACACTGTGTATAATTAAACACAAATGCTTATAAAAGCAGGAGAATAAATATTTTCCACATTCTTTTGACATTGTCATTGTGTAATATATATTTACTCTCAGAATGTGCGTGTTTCCCCATACTACCGTACTCTACTTTAAATAGCAACGATGTTACCTCAATACATTTCACTACCTGCAGCGAGTCAACACCTACATGCACAGTGAACTTATTGTATCGAGTCCTAAGTCTCGAAGTCTACTGATAAGGTTTAGATTCCTTCTTTTTCAAACCTTCAACATCTGTTCGGAAACGTGTGTTTAAGGAAGAATGGGAGGAAAAGTATTTTTTGTGCGTATGGTGACAATGTAGACGCCTCTTGTGTTCTAAAATTCTAATAGGCACTTATAAATCAAGGATCTAGCGACATTATGACACGTCATAAGATTATCACGAAATCACAGGTAAGCATCAACATATCCAATGTAATTGTAAACGGAAATGTATACAGTAGAAAATAAGTATAAACATAATTTTCTTTTCTTAGGCTGGACGGGGCGAAGCAATTAAAACATTAGGAAACTAAATTCAAGTAACAGTTCCGATACTAAAATATGATGAAACAAATTGAGTCAAAGGGAACTCCATGCAAGTTATGTTATTGCTTTGGAAATCGCAAAATCATTGAAGTGCTACAATGAAGGGCAGTTCATTAAAATTATGTCTGAATGAAGTTGCTAACGATATTTGTCCCGAATAATCTGATGTTTTTCACAGTATGAAATTACCCACATGAAGAATACAAAGAAGGATAAGGGATACTGATATTGAGCGAAAAATAAAGTCAAAGATGAATAAACAGTGGTCTAATCGCTCGCTTTAGGTGGAAACACAGATATTGATAGAGTAGAATTGGTAATGTTCACTCGCGGAGTTACCAAAAAAACATATAGAAGAAATTAATCTGAACATAAAGCAACTTGTATCTATAGTAACATACGGGACTCGAAATTCGACTTTAAAAGTCAACTAGATGGAGTAATGTCTTATTAAGACAGCTGGAAATAAGTGAGGACATAAAACAATGTCATTGTATAACACACCAGACTGGCTAAGATTTATTTAAAATGCTCTCCTATCATAGGTAGCATGCGGCCTACATAGCTGCTTTGTTTGGCTCTATATTCAGTATATATCGGAACACTTGTTTTCTGTATTGAAACTTGTAATATCTAAACAAAGATCGATCGTAACTAACAGACGAAAGTTTACGAGTTGTATTAAAGTGTCAATTTATGACGTATTTTGCTAGGTTGTTGTAGCACAGTAGAAATAAAGGCGAAATAAAATATAACCTGTCCATCTATAAATCAATATTTTGTAGTCAACGTCAGATGCTTTGTGTTGAGACTCCGCCACTGGGATCCGAACGGAGTGCTCTGTACTCCTCGATTGATATTACATCTTATGTATTGCTGGTTGCGTCCAGTGATGTCGTCGTGAGCACGAATTTGCCGACGGCTGCGGTATAGTAATAGCACAGTCTACTATATACTAGCATATATATATAACTATATACTAACAATAGCATCCCATCGCACCTCCTCATACTCATCCTCTTTCACAACAGCCCTGCCAAGACTCTGGAATTCGTTACCTGCTAGCATCAGGGACTGTCGAAATAAAATTGAATTCAAACGCAAACTTACTAGGCACTTGATCAGTAATTGAGACTCGTTCAGACATGGTTTCTTGTAAATACTTATCTTAATCTATCACAAAATATTTCAATATCCGGTAATTTCATTACTATAGATTTTTGTTATTGTAGGTTTAATTTGTAATTCAGTAAATACAAAAATATTCTTTGTTCTTAAATTGTATGACAAAATGTCTAGCTTTCATTAATCAGGTAATCTTGTCGTACTTTAAATTTTATTGTAATTGTAATTGTAAATTTAATGTTAATTGTAATTTTATTGTTCATATTATAGTTGTAATCCCCTGGTAGAGGGGCAGAGAAGGCCTGACGGCCTTATCTCTACCAGGTTAAATAAATACTAAATACTATATACAGTCACGAAGCTTGGGGTGATTTTTTGCCAACGCGGTGCATTTCTCGCGATAGTTGCTAGCCGCTTGGAGTGCTGTGAGTACTAGGAACAATAGACTGTGTCACCACAGTCTACTATATACAGTCACGAAGCTTGAGTTTTGAGGGTGCTAGAAACAATAGACTGTGACAGTACTAGTTTGCAATGTCTGTAATGAGGCGATATTAGCGATCCTAGTGGTGAGCAACTATTTAATGTTTGCATATTTACTACGTATTGAGCTTCGCGACTGTATATACTAGACTGTGGTAATAGACAGCATACCGGCAATGTGTCCCGAGGAGTGATGTGAAAACCACGCGGCATTCACTTTAGCGTTTTATTGAATTATCATGTGTTTGTGATCCTGTTTCACCTTTAGGCATTTAAGATTTTATTGCATACGCACAGTATCGTAATCGAAGTTAAAAACTCTAATAATACGAAATATAGGCTATATCTGAAGATAAGAAGGATTACAATACACTATAGTACAAAGACTAGGATTGTACAAAGTAACTGAAAATGATAATTACATTTGTTATATGGGAACAGAATTATATAAAATAAAAGCCAATATCACGATTAAGGCAATTATGTACGTACAAACCGAATTATACAAAAACTGACATCACGAATTGAGGCTCTGGGTACAATAACAGATTGAGTTGAAAACCCATGTTTTGAGAAAAACTGTCAAAGTTTTAGAACAATGTATAAATTGTAATAGTATATATACTCGCATAATATTTTTGTATAATTTTTCAGGCTGTATAAGTTATTCAAATCCAATATCAATTATAATTTAAGCACAAACCATTCTTAAATATATGTAAATAAAGTATGAAAAATTGAAGTCTTTATTGCACAGAAGTCTGAGATTTCTCAAATTAATAATAATAATAATAATAATAATAATAATAATAATAATAATAATAATAATAAATTCTAGCTGGCAGAGTTAAGGCCATAATGCCTTGTCTTCCACTCAACCAGCAAAAAATACTGTATATGTATAGGGTAAACATTGGTAATTTCGTGATAATTTCATGAAAACTAATTTAAAATGCAAATTTGTTAATATATCCTTATTCCGATTTTTTTATCTAAAAGACGATAACTTGCTGTACAAATCTGGAGACATAAAAGATTGGATACGTTCTTGAATATGTGCCAAAAACCACTTTTACAACTTAAGCTGAAAGGTTGGTTATTTCGTGATAACCTTGGTAATTTCGTGATATTGCATTGATAATTTCGTGAGAGGTAGAAGAATTGTGGAAAAATTCATTAAAGTCAAATGAAATTCTCATTTATTGTTACAAGACTTCAACATAGTAATTTCGTCTAATATTCATAGCAAGAAAACATAGAAATACATATTAACACAATAAGAATGAAATCAAAGTAAAAATTGAAATTGAAAAGGGATCTTCTTTGCCCTGAAAGGGTGAACACTTTTATTACGGACTTTACTATAGCCTATATTACTAGGATAACTCCAAAAGTAATGCATAACGTTTGTTTAAAAATTATATTTTATCCTACAGCTTTGCTATTTTCACAGAATGTAGATACATCCTTAAGGAACAAAATGTCACTTTTACACATAATCCCCGTCCCTTTCAACTGCCTTACGTAACCTAGGAACGAGGGCCTGTAGACCAGCACAGTAAAAGTCTGGACCAACACGTCTGAGCCACTCTTTAGCAGTGTGCACAAGGGAGTCATCTTCTAACCTCGTTCCGCGAAGGGATCCTTCAGTTTACCAAAGAGATGGTAATCGCACGGTACCAGTTCAGGACAGTAAGGCGGTTGTTTCAGTGTTGTCTATCCGAATTTTCTGATCTGGTCTGTGGTCTTGTGATTGACATATGGCTGTGCTTGTCGTGCAATAGCAGAACATCCTGCGTCTCCCAATGTCGTCGAACACGACTCAGTCGAACTTGAAGTTTCTTGAGAGTTGCAACATACCGGTCAGAATTGATGGTGGTTCCGTGTGGCATGACGTCCACTAGTAAGAGTCCTTCTGAATCGAAAAACACAGTAGCCATAACGTTTCCTGCCGAAGTTGTACTTTTGAATTTCTATTTCTTTGGTGAATTTGCATGATGCCACTCCATTGTCTGCCTCTGTCTCCGGTGCAGAATGGTGGAGCCATGTTTAATCATCTGTCACAATTCTTGCAAGTAAGTCATCTAGCACTTATCATTGACACTTAGCATGATAACAAATCAAACAGAAGCTACACTGAACCCATTGCGTCTCCCTTTTTGTTGTTTGTTATCACACCTTACCTTCAGATTTCTAAAATTCCTATTTTAATACAATTTTTAAAATAGTATAAAATGTAACACTTAATGCTCAACAAAATTTCCCCTCAAACAGCTAAGATTTCTATCAGTAAAGCTAAGCCTATATGGCGACTACAGATGTATCTAAAATTCCAAAAACATTTCCTAAAATTTCATGAAGATACAATAAATCTTTGTACCAAATATCATATGCTTACCTTTAGTAATAAGCCTGTAATGTAATTACAAACATCCACAAAATTTGTACGCCTGAGAAGTCGGCGCAAACTTGCTCTCTCCAAACATAAAATCTCACTGAAGCAACTACAATAGTCACACAAAGCTTAGCTGTATGTTCTTGGAAACTGGACAACATATGCAATCCCTTGGCGGAAATTTGGATCTCGTAACGCCATTGGTTAGTTCACAAAAGAGCAAATAAAAAGTATCACGAAATAACCACTGCCACGAAATTACCAATGTTTACCCTATGTATAAACTTACAAGCTACAAAGAATACAATTCGATTTGGATAAAAGTTACGTGTATACAAGAGTTATTTATGAAATAAACATTAAAATACTATTAACTATTAATTAAACAATGAAATACAAACTGTTTAGTAGAATTAAACTAAAAATACATAGAATGTTAATATATTTCAAATAATGTTAGAGAATAGAAAGAGATTATTGAGAGAACATTTTGAAAATACAGCGCTATCAGGATCCATGTGTAAAGAAAGAAGTTACCATATAGTCAGTGACTGCTAAGTCAGTATAATTAGAGTGAATTTCTAAGAAGGTTATCCTTTAAGCTTTCTTTTAAAATGTTTTAAGGAGTGTCTGGAGGTAAATGAAGTTATCGGCTTAACTTTGCTCAAGGTGATGGCCACAGTTTTAGTAAAAAAAAATGTAGCAAGTAACATCAAGATCTTTATACAGGGTGTAGAAAAACTCGACGGCAAAACTTGCAAGAATGGATTCCTCTCATAGAGAGAAAAAAATATATATATTAAAACATGGGTCAGGTAATGCATAATTACAGAGTTATCGTACTTACCAGTTGGAGCACTCTGTTTACGTATAAGATGAAATGTTCAAAGTAATCTCCTCCTGTCTGAAAACAGATCTTCGCTCGTCTTCACATTGAGTGCCAAACACGATCAAAAATATCTCGTGCAGTGTGTACTGTCTGACAGGCTGTCACAATGCATGTATGGAGAGTTTGTTCACGCACAGCAGTCGAATACACCTAAGACTTTAAGTGTCCCCCGAAGATAAAATTCTAGGGGGTTTAAATCAGGAGAGCGTGGTGGCCAAGTAACTGGTCCACCTGTACCAATCCAGCCCCAGGATAATGTGCATTAAGGTGTCTACGGGCAGAAAGACAAATGTATGAGAGCATCATCATGCATGAAGAACGTCTGTAGACGGGATGGTAGTAGCATGTTTTCCAAGTAATCAGGCAAAGTATTGCGCAAGAAATTGTAGTTCTGTCGTGTAAACCTGTTTGAAAGAACGTAAGTTCCCAACAAGAAAACACCAACAATGCCTGCCCAGATGTTAATGGAGAACCTCTGTCTCGTCTTGCATTTTAGTCCAGCGACTAAGGAATATCGGCATGCACTAACATTAATAAAATTTCGGATAACTCTGTAATTATGCATTTTCGGACCCATGTTGTAATACACTTTCCTCTTCCTTCCATATGAGGAATTCATTCCTGAAGTTTTGCTGTCGAGTTGTGATACACCCTGTATAATTATAATAATGGCTGTCTTGCCCCGTAGTATCATGCAGTCTACATTCCTTCCAGGGTTAGAGAGCTGAGATGCAAACAATATCTGATATTGCATTCCGTTGACAATTATCGAGTTGTAGAAGTAAGCATAGCCTTCTATGGCAGAAGATCGGGTCACAACACTCCTTATTCACCTATTTAACTTCGAAGATGTGTTTTTTTCACGCCTTGGCTTACGTTCATATTATGAGTTTCTTGTTTACGACTATTCCGCTACTACGATCACATTTCGCCTTCTTTCGATAAATTATTGTGGCTTAGGTTAAATGAGAGGAGGGAGTTGCATTGCCTTTCTCTCTTAAACCGAATTTTGCACACCTCTGCTGCCTCTTACTAATTTGTCCGATTCCACAGTCTTTCTCGCTGTCATAACTTAAATACTCGGTCACAATATGATAACACGCTAGAAATACCGCTCCACACATCATCTCTATATTCTTCATCTTTCAAGTTGCTACTTCTCGTCACTGGAATTCTCTGCCGCCTGAAGTCAACTTTAATTTCTTTGAAATGTAAATTAGAAAAATATCTTATGAGCTGCCTGACCTAACGCGTTGCAAATATTTAATGCAATGTATTCCACTGTATTTATTTTTATTTTTTGTTTCTTATTTTCATTGTGTAATCATGTAAATCGTGTTTATTTATCACTTAACACCAATATGTATCCCAATGTGTTGTTTTTTATAATTTTTTATTATTAGTCTTATTTTTTATTGTGTACATTTTATTTCATTGTCGGTTTCTGGTTTAATTATGTGAATCCTACTTACTTGTAATCTAATACTAATATGTATTCCAATGTGTTTATTTTTATTTTTACTGTGTACATTTTTTACTGAATTATCCGCTTCTGTTCTTGTGTGATTCATATTTGATTCTAACAACATTAATATGTACAGCAGTGGCAAAAAAAAAACCGGACCGACCCTTGTAGCTGATTTCAGAGACTTATTCATTCCAGAGCACGATAGACTGGTAACTAAGACTTTCGTGGTTCGAATCCTGCCTGGGAAGGAAACTTTTTTTTCTTCCTTATTTAAATTTATTCCCAATACTTTTCGATTGCAGCGATATTTTACTACTTAATTAACTTATTATTCCCAGAACATGAATTTTACCAGCAATCGAAAAGTATTGGGAATAAATTTGAATAAGGAACAAAAAAAGTTTCCTTCCCAGGCAGGATTCGAACCACGAAAAACTTAGGGTCGAATTCATAGTCGTCACTTATAAAATAAGCGTTTCCTTAGCACTTATTTTAGATAGTATTGCAGAGACGCTACTCTTTCATATGCACTGAGCATTCCCTTGACATCGAAAGAAATATGGCAACATGGCTAGATGTAAGCGCTTTCGTACATTCAATTGTTTCCAGCGTCTTCTAATTGTTAAATCGAGATTATTTTCGTACACAAATACCGAAGTAAATATTATTATAGATATAAAAATTATACAAAATGTCGAGAAAGCATTTTACAGAAGAAGAAAAAAGTGAGCTAAGAGAACTAGTTATGAAATATAAATAATAAATATACATCTGCACAAACCAACTCCAAAATAATAACAACCAGAATAGCTTTATATGTTGCCAAAAATAGGATATTATTACGTTATCATCAGTTATTGCTATATTATTACACAAACCTACCTTGAAATGTTGCTGTAGCATAAAATCTCAAAGCAACCAGTTTTTTCATCAGTGGTGAAATCGGCAAGTCCCATGGTTGTGTGAATTTCAATGAGAGACACAGGAATATCCACAACAGTGTTATTGTTGAAACGTATTTTTCTTAAATAATCGTTGGTCATTGTATAATCTCTAAAGAGATTTCCATATCTCTAATATATCATTTGTTTTGCCGAAACACATTTTCATTAATTTCATTCATAGTGTGTTTTGCCCAAGGGCAAGTCTTTCACTGCAAACCCAGCATTTTCCAGTCTTTCTTATTTTCTGCCTTCCGCTTTGTCTCTTCATTCATTTTCATTATAGAACTCAAAGTTCAATCAAATCATAATCATCATCCACTGTATACTGAATTAGCTAATTACAATGCATATGAGGAAACACTTGAGTAAGCTGACAAGCTACCTTATTTGAATAAGTGTTCACTTCAGTGGGATTTATGAATTGGAAATGATTATAAGCAGCTGTTTAAGTGTTTCCTTAAAATAAGTGTTGACTATGAATTCGGCCCTTAGTTACCAGTTTATCGTGCTCTGGAGTGAACAAGGCTCTGAAATCAGCTACAAGGGTCTGTACGGTTTTTTTTGCCACTACTGTATTCCACTATGTTTATTTTTATTTTATGAGGTAAATTTTTATGTAACTACCTCTTTTGATCTCATTATGTACCTAAATCGTATCAGTATGTAATTACTTAAATCCGATGCAGTTGTATGTTCAACTATGTAAGCAAGTTTTAATCCTGGTTGAGTGTAAGACAAGGCCTTACGGCCTTAACTCTGCCACTTTAATTAAAGCCATTATTATTATTATTATTATTATTATTATTATTATTATTATTATTATTATTATTATTATTATTATTATTATTCAAAACTAAATTCTTACTCAGACTTAACAACGGACGAGAATTTACGCTATATTCTCGGAGGGAAGAATCGAACCCAAGACTGTTATTCCCATACATCGTTAACGCTACGCCTTAACATTGTGTACTCTATGTCCGGTCACGTAATCTGCCTGCAGTCTTATAAATAGATTCTCGGCGCTTAGTCTTCAAGTACGGACAATGTGCATGTGTTATTGTAGCAGACTGTAACAGAGAATCTTTTATGAATCCGGTTGAACGGAAGTTGTCGCCTGTTCCATTGCAATGCAACGCGGCTGCCGCATGCTAATCAGTTTGTGTGGATCTTGGAGAGGGCGCATCCAGCATCGTGCACGTTACCACTGTAACGCTGGCCAACACCTGCCCATGTCACACAATAGATGAATCACAGGGGCAGCTACACGCTGACTCAAACAATTTGATCTATTGCATTATTCTTATTCTCTTTGACAACAACGGTAAAAATTCCATCCAACAACCTAACTATTAGAGGAAACAAACCAATTCAATGACCAAATTCAGTGAAGTCAAAGTAGCCATAGTCTTCGGGTACATATCGTGAGGTTGCCCTCGAATTGCGGGATCGAATTCCTCTTGGGACGATCATCCTGTTGGTAGTACTAGTAGTAGTAGTAGTAGTAGTAGTAGTAGTAGTAGTAGTAATAGTAGTAGTAGTAGTAGTAGTAGTAGTAGCAGTAGTCTAGTAGTAATACAGACATGGACAAATTATTAGCAAAACTTACGATTTTTGTGACATATTTTTACAAAATTTGACTTTTCAATTTAGACTACTGTTGACATTTTTATGATTATAGTACTCAGAAATATGTAAAAATGTCAACTGTAGTCTAAATTGAAAAGTCAAATTTTGTACAATTATACCATAAAAATCGTCAATTTTGCTAATAAATTATCCACGTCCGTAGTAGTAATAATAGTAGTAGGTAAGTAGTAACAGTAGTACTTGGAATTGAATGGAATTTAACTGAGGGGGCATGGATGGCCTAGCACTGCGACATGTTGAGATCTATTGCTCTGAACCTCGATATGGAATGAGTTGCGTGCCACAGATCCCCACGCGCACCGCCCTAATCACATGACTCCCTCTTAACGAACGGTCCCTAGAGCCGACAGAATCCATATACCATTCCAGCTTCGGCAATAGTAGTATTTAATAGTAGTAGTAGTTTATTTTCCATTACACAGATACAGTATTTGGAAATGGAATATATACAATAATTTACTATTAATATTAATATTAGAGGAGAAAAATTCGCTGCAGCACCTGGGATCGAACCCGGGTCTTCGGTTTTACGAACCAAGCGCTCTCACCATTGAGCTACGCCGAAGTCCAATCCACAGCACCGGATCGAACTCCCCTCCTCCAGTGTTTTTCCTCTAATATTAATTGTCACCAAAACAGATATATTCTGTAGGTAAAAGGTAAAGGTATCCCCGTAACATGCCATGAAGGCACTTGGGGGGCATGGAATAATAATTTTTAGTAAATAATACACTAATTGCTAAATCGTAAAAAATTAGATTATCGTTTATTTTAAGACGCTTGCAACTGCAGAGGTTATATCAGCGTCGCCGGTGTACCAGAATTTTGTCCCGCAGGAGTTCTTTTACAGGCTAGTAAATCTCCTGACATGAGCCTGACGCATTTAAGCACACTTAAATGCCATCGACCTGGGCCGGGATCGAACCTGCAACCTCGAGCACAGAAGGCCAGCGCTATACCGACTACTCTATTCAGGCCGACAATGAGAGCTAAATGAGTCAGAGAATTCACCATAAGGTTACCTGACATTCGCCTTACACTTGAGAAAATTTCGGAGTGGAAATCCAACATTTCTTCTTTAAGCCATTGTTTTTATAAGTTGGACGAGTACTTATTTAGAAACGATGTACAAACGGACAACTAATATAGGTACTATAAACTCAGCATACATTGTTTTCACATAGGTTTCTATCATACTCCTTATCTCTGTAGTCCTAATTTCATTTCTGCTATACGCCTCGATTTATGTTTGCTCTACTCCATTAATATAGTTCTGTGAATTATTGTTAATTTTAGTTAGTTATAATTTGCCATTTACAGGTAATTAAACATTCATTTGTATTGTATGTTAAATTCAGTTAACTTGTAATTTGCTGTTTAATTCAAAATTCTGTTAAACTACTGTAAATTTAGTTAGCTTGTGACCTGTGATTTATTTTACAAATTCATTAGTATAATTGTTAAATTTAGTTAACTTGCGATTTGCTATTTACTTTAAAAGTTTATTTGTATTGCTTCCCTAAATTTCACTTCCAAGCAAACATTCTGAAGGGGGGGGGCAGATGAAAAAGTTAATTATATTTCCTTCTTCCATGTTAATAATATCAAAACAAGTGTTTCTACAAATTTTGGCCACTCGACTGCAATTACGAGGCTGTCCAGAAAGTAATTTTCCCTGGGACGTTTACAGAAAAAAACACAATTGCATCGAAAGATTTATTGAAACAGATACAGATTTTGTTGCGCTATTTGTCAACATATCTTGCTCTAATGGCTCATTTAGAATTCGCACCTTAATATGACCATGGCCCAGGGGAGGCCCGTCCTTATGTGCTACAGTACAATGATAAATTTTGCTCAAATAATGTATTAGTAATACCATAGTATTTGATCTGTCATTTGACAATTTTCCGTGCTTGTATTTATGACGCGTTATAGAGTGTTTAGTCTTCGCTCTTTGGTGCCTCAGAGGGTTCGTTGTGCTTCTCAGAACTCCACATGAGAATGTAGACAATTATGCTCATGTCCGAAGCTGACATCATTGCTATGATTGGCTATTTTTAAGAGGGAAATTGCTGTAGTCAGCTTCAGCACGACATAACTTTGAGATTGCAAAAGTAAAGCGTAACGAAAGAATGCTTGTTTGTGGAAGAACTCGGAATTATTTACAATGTATTTGGTGATTAATTCAAGTATCCGACTGCTGCTGCCATCTACTGTTTGAGGTTCCTCCTGAATCAGCCAGCAAGCGACGGTAAATGGAATCCCACAAAATTGAGACCAAGGAAGTATGTGACCGTAAAATTCGGGAAGCTATTCACCGTTTCCAGTCTTTAAGTTACCTAGACGCAACAAAATTGTTAAACAGCAAAATTTTTGACAATTTTTCGCACAATTTTCCTGAACGTGAACTTGAAGTTCCTGTCAACAGCTATATTATAATGAACAAAAGATTGTTAAAGACACAACTTAAAGTTCTATACGCAAGACCCGACTTCCGAAATATAACTTAGACGGAGCTGTTCAATTGTTACAAAACATAGTCTCCAACAATTTACAGGATTTATTCTGTGAAGTAACGAAGTTGTTAAATATTTTGGTTACAACACCAATGACCACTGCTGAGCCAGAAAAATGTTTTTCTTGCTTGAAACGAATAAAAACGTTTTTAAGGAATACTATGTCCCAGGATCGTCTCACTGCTCGTGCAATACTGTCAATAGAAAAGAGTATGATGTCCAAGATGGAGGGTTTAACAGCAGGGTAATTGAGAAGTTCTGCAGTAGGAAGGAACGTCGTATGGACTTCATATTTCGTCACTAGGCGAGTCTCAAATTAAGATAAATACATATAAGTGTATGCAGTAGGCCGATATAGAGATTATAGCACACTCATTATTTTGACCACTAACCGCTACTGCCAAGGTTTTCGTTAGAATTTGAAATACTGAACTATGTTTGTTACCACTTCAGAGCTATAAAGATTGCGTAGCGAAATTTGGTCAAAGTTCAAAGTATACAAAGAATAAAATCATTTAAATTAACACATTAACCAGTCCTACTACAATGAAGCTTAGACAATGACGTAGTGAAGGACAAATTTAACGCGAATAGAGCGCGGCGGATTTTTTCGCTTTGCGTAGTAGCGAACAGACGTACGAGGACGCACCTATAGTTTAATGAACTTCTTTTCTTTCATTGCCTACGCACACATCGTTAATAGTCCAGTGTTCTTTTGTTTCCATTTCATTTTAATAGCTTAAGTGATTCTTGGAATGTTAATAAATAGGAGTAGTAATGAAAATACATATAATTTCTCTTAGGTTAGCATTCCTTCCGGAAGAATGGAACATGTCGCTTGTAAATACGTACTGCACCTACCACACACATTGCAACTTATAAGTAATGGTCTGCCCATACTACATCCTTTTTCAGACATTTCACCCTCCTCGGAGTTTGGCATTGTGTGCTGATAGACTTCCGCCGGACATATCGTGAAGACCAGTCACCACGATGCCGGGCTTTATTTATGTAACACAAGACATCACATCACATTCACAACGAAAACCCATCATTCTTAACTTAGCTGAAATTATTCGAACCCAGATCGTGGCTTCCAGTCGGTGTTAAAACTTGTACACTGGCTGTTGGATAAACCAACAAGTATTTAATTAATCTGGTTAGTTAGTAATTCTTTTCTGTTATGAATATGTAATGTCTTTCAAATAAATCACAGACTATTAGTGAGTTTGATTGCCTACTTACACCAGATTAATTCTTGCAGTCTGTCGAATTTAATTGAGGAAATAAATACTGCAGTTTACAAGGCTTACGCTCTGTTCTAGAAGTTACGGCAGTGCATTCGTATATTGTACAGTAAGGTCCGAAAGGCTTGTTACCCCCCTCTTATTTGTATGTTGATGTGCATCCATTTTGAACATATCATAGCAGATGTGTGACAAAGGTTGATATTTTACGTCCCAGCTTGTGTAGTGACCATCATTGTCGCGGCACAAAATGATGCGGCACCATGTCCTGTGTGAAATCTTCCGCAGCAAAGGCGGTGTGGTTTCCCTGAATGCCTACCTAACAGCTTGCTTCAAATCTTCAATTGTCTGGTATCGATGTTTCGAGACACGCTGCTTAATTATTCCCCAATGGAAAATCACACCGCCTTTGCTGCGGAAAATTTCACACAGGACATGGCGCCGCATCATTTTCTGCCCTGACAATGATGGTCCCATACTGATGTTCTGGATCACTAAACAAGCTGGAACGTAAAGTACCAACCATTGTCACACATCTGCTATGACATGTTCAAAATGGATGCACATCAACATACAAACAATGGGGGTGACAAGACTTTCTGACCTTACTGTACATTACATGGATGGTTTACCCTTATCAAGTTCATATCGTCTGTGCCATAGTTGGAGAGCCAGAGTTATGCTAGCGACCATGTGTTAGGGGAGTACGGAGCCCTACCATGTGCTTGTTTAGTTTTAATTGAAAAGTTCAAAAGTGTGCGAAGGGTAAACCTCTATGTATCTAAAAGCCATCCATGGTTAAAAAAGGTTTATTTTTATTTATTCTTATTTATTCACGCGCATTTTTTCGTTGTATGAATTTTATTATAGTCTATAGCCTAGTTCTTTTTGAATTTTAATTTTGTGGATTGTGGATAAACTAAAAGTGACCTTTCAGTTTAAACATATGCAATTCTGTTAAAATTTCATATGCGGAACACAAAACTTCTAACATTTCTGTTAATTATAACCCAGTCTTAGTGTCATAAAATTCAACTTTCTTAGAAGCCAGTGATTTTATAAACATCAGCTGAGGTACCTAACACGTGTTTCTTTAAAATAGTTTTCATTATTTTATTTTTAATTGTGAGAAATAAAATGGTAAAAAACCTCCTGCCACTTCTTCCTGTCGCAACAAATAAATCTATTTCTGAAAAGAGAAAGAATGGCCTACCTGTCTCCGATGTATTTGTAAAATATACATAAGTATATAGCATGTATGCAGGATGATTTGAAAGATTGTGCACAAACTTAAGGACCTTATAGAGGGGTCGAAATACAACAACTTTCGAATAGCATCTTATGATCTAGGAAGTAATCTTGAGTCAATGCACGCTTGGGAATGTCAGGAACTACATTGCAGATTTAAGCTTATTTTTCAATGAGGCACTTGGTTCGATACACTATGAAATGATGAAGATGTTCCTCTGCCACCACGTTTGAATGGGGTGAGGTACAAGGTCTTCATACGAGACGTTCTTCCAGAACTATTAGAGAATGTACCACTTACCGCACATCGTCAGATGTGGATGCAACTAAATGGAGCACCTGCACACTTTTCTCTTCAAGTAGGTGACATACTAAATGACACATCCCTGGCTTTGAATCGGAAGGGAAGGTCCAATTAATTGGCCATCCCACTCCCCTGATCTGACGCCTCTTGATTTCTTCTTCTGCAAGCCCGTGTATGGGACACCAGCTCCCGACCAAGAAACACTTTTCGCCGGGATACTAGCAGCATTTGATGAGTTTCATGAGATGCGTGATGTACTTGGTAGAGTGTGCCAGAATTTCCTACGACGATGTTATGCTGTATTGAATGTGGTGGTCGCCAATTTCAATAAATTTTGTAAAAAAAAGAAGTGTTGAGAAAACATTATCTTTGCTTAAGTTTTTTGTGATTGATTGTCCATTATATAGTTCCTGACATTTTCAGGCTTGCACTGACCCAGATTACTTCCTAGACCATAAGTTCCTATTCTAAAGTTGTATTTCGATCCCTCTATAAGTTCCTTAAGTTTGTGCACAACCTTTTGAATCACCCTGTATGTATTTCATATAGGCACCACATTGTGTCCAACAACCTTTGGGACACTTCCATAACTAGTGTATTTCAGGCTAAGTATCCGAAAATGGATGGACAAAACCCTACCGTTTGGAGTAGTTGCATGGTGTTAAGTACCATAACTTTGAATTCAGGTGATAAATAAAACAAAAACAATTTAAAGATCAGGCATACATTCTTAGATATTTCATGAAAAATACCTTTGAAAAGGTAAATTTCAATAAACGTATGCAAACTGCTTACCCTCTTCTGCAATACAAAGTATGTTTTTGTGTGCAATCTTCTGGCATTACATAGGTAGGCCTAGTACTTGGAAAGAAATATGTTTGTAGCCTCCAAATTCTGTTTTGCAGATTCTCTACATTTTCCGCCGTATATCGTAGATTAAATGCTAGGATTCTACCTAGGACCAGCCCTAAGAAACTAATGCCAATCAAAGGGAATATCTATTGTTTGACGATTGTTGTGTATTGCAATTTGATTTGGTGCTCATTAACAGTGAAGTGTATTGATACGTTGTACAGCTGTGAAAAGAAACAGTGGCCGCTCTCTAGAAACTAAATTCCCTTCGGGTATCTCCGCTACAATTCGGAGACAGGCGATGTTACATGTTGTTGGACCACGTTTGCTTATACCTACAGTTATAATTAAAGGATTCTGTGTGTTATTGTGATAGCGTAACGATATCGTTTCGGGCTGGTATTCGTAAGGTCGTGCGTTCACAGACAGTCTAGTACCTTTTTTAAGATTTTTTTCCCTTGTTTTTAAGCGAGAGAGAGAGAGAGAGAGAGAGAATATGATTGCTCCTGTCTCTTTTATTACTGTTTTAGTAATTAACATCAGGTTCATGAAGATATTAGGCCTATTCCATGACTTTATCATTATTTATTATGACATTATGGCCGCAAATGGAAAAAAAAGAAAGATTATATTCTCAACAAAAAATATCTTTCGAAGCATAAACAAAACAAACTTACTGGCATCTGCCTTAGAAAATTCAAGCAATTAAAAGTTCAAAAAACAATACAAAAAGCCACGAGTCAATATTTAGTTCATCTTCCTCCCTCTCATCTCGATCATATTTTGCAGTCGAGTGGGCATGGAATCGACTAGTCTTTTCAGTTATCAGCCACGCCATCCCAGGCATCCTGGACGAGCTTCCACAAATCATCAGGACGTCTTGGAATGGGGTTGGGCCAATTGTTCCGCATATTTTTCTCTACTTGTGTCCCCGTAACTCAGTCGGAAGAACGTCAAAAAAGTCAGAATTTAGATGTCAACGTTTCAGATTCAAATCCTCGTTACTCCTTTTCATATTATTTTGTTACCTGATATTATAATGTAACAACATAAGAACAAAAATCTAACACTAGTATTATGCAACTCCATCGCTAAAGAACGATAACAAAACATAAATGATAATTTTTCATTTTTCCACATACACTTTTAACACTTACATATAACTGATTAAATTTTTAACTTCTTTACTGTGTTAATATTTTGGACTTACCTTGCTTGATTAGCACAAAATTTCGAAACTAGTCAAGCAAGGTAATTCCTAAATATTAACACAGTAAAGAAGTTGGAAATTTAACCAGTGGTAGGCCTATATGAATATAATTTACATCGCTAAAGAACGATAACAGAATATAAATGATAACTTCAATATTACTTATATCGCTAAAGAACTATAACAGAATGCCAATGATAACTTGAATATTATTTATATCGCTAACGAACGACAACAAAATAAAATGATAACTTAAATTTTATTTATAACGCTAAGGTACGATAACAGAATATAAATGATAACTTCAATATTATTAATATCCCTAAAGAATGATAACAAATTAAAATAACTTGAATATTATTTATAACACTGAAGAACGATAACAGAGTACAATGACACTTCAATATTATTTATATCATTAAAGAATGATAACAGAATATAACTGATAACTTGAATGTTATTTATACCGCTAAAGAACGATAACAAAAAAAAAAAAACGATAACTTGAACAAGGCTCGAATTCATAACCTTCTAATAATTAATTGCTTTACGAGACGCAGATGTGAGTGACTCCTGCTTAAATATCTTAGTTCCGAAATTGCTTCTATAAGCGCCTGCACCATGTAACATCACCGTTATCCGAAGTAGATTTAGAAAATATTCGCTGTTCACGAGTGCGGCCACTTTTTTTTTTTTTAACAGCTGTACGGGTACATTCAATTTACTTATCGGTGTCTGCGAGACTGATGGGTATTTCCCTACCATCCTACATTTTACACTCACTGATAGAAATTATCAGATAACATGACTATTTATGTCTTATTAAAAAAAAACGAAGAGTGATTTTAGCCTAAACAACAATTTACAGTTTGCTTGACACATAACTGATCCTACAGTATAATACGCAACTAACAAATAACTTCACTTTTCTTAGACCCTTTACGCACAAATATGAATTTTCGTGTCCGATAGCCACTCATCTGTTTGCAGGGGTTACGCCTATAGTCATGCATCCTACCGTACATTGTCACTACAATAGAAGTGTGACTGCACTGGTATAGCCCACATTCCATACACAAAACATAAGGTGTCAATTCAGAAAAGCTGAAGGGGCAACCTGAACCCAGCCCAATTCATAATCCTTCATGCTAGGGGGCAGTAAAAATACAGTTAGAACGTGGAAAAACTGGTTTCGTACGGGACCGCTGATCTGTAAAGGCATTAAGCTGCGAAACAAGTTGTAGAAGTGATTTAGTATATATTTAATAATGTATTTTTACGACCAGTATTAAATGTGACTTGCCTATTACGACAAGAAAGAAAGATGCAGTAACTTTCAACTCTGCTAATCGGCCTAGTGGGCATTTAATAGTAGCTATTTGAAACAGGTTTACATCCGATAGAAGATACTGTAATGAATGACAAACAGCCTGACTGACTTACTGACTGACTTATTCAATGATGGACTTGTCAATTAATTAGGCCTTATTAAATGATACCCGCCGTGGTGTACGAAACGGATAAAACTTAGATTTAACGTATTATAAAAACAGATCACTGCTTAGTCGCTTCAGAATTGATTACACCAGATTCATGGAAAGGAAAACAATCGGACGTAATACCAAGAAAGAAACACTTTAAACCCGTTCCTTTAAACAGGAGAGAATTAAATATTAATAAAGTACACATTAACTAATTTTCTCAAGAAATGCCTATCAGTATTAACATTAATTTGGGATTGTCAATTGCCTAATTAAGGCTATGGATCTTGAAATTTCTAACTTCTACAATTTTACACTAATTAGTCTGAAACTTTTATCACGTATTTATTACAATGTGGACATGCAATATAGAGAAATTTTCCCTTAGACATTGGAATTAGTTTACTTATAATTTTATTTGTTTTTTTTTAATACTGAATTGTAATTGTCCCAATTTTCAAAATTTATATAATATTTCTTTGAAATTATATTAAATTTATTCGTGATAGATTTTTTATTTTTATTTTAGTAGGTTATTTTACGACGCTTTATCAACATCTTAGATTAGTTAGCGTCTGAATGAGATGAAGGTGATAATGCCAGTGAAATGAGTCCGGGGTCCAGCACCGAAAGTTACCCAGCATTTGCTCATATTGGGTTGAAGGAAAACCCCGGAAAAACCTTAACCAGGTAACTTTCCCAAACCGGGAATCGAACCCAGACCATCTGGTTTCGCGGCCAGACGCGTTAACCGTTACTCCACAGATGTGGACCTTCCTGACAGATGTGTGTAAAATATGACATATACTTTTCACATTCTTCCAATTACTTTTTGAGAAAAAAATATTTACTCTTTTAGTTGTTAATATTTCAGTTTTTTTTATCAAATCCTCAGCACTTGGTGATTTGAATACTTTCAATAGCAGAAGAAAACACATGTGTCAGTTTACTTCACATACTTTTGTGGACGACACTGCAAATTTTCACTGAGTTTGGAGAAAAACTGTATTCATTAGATTATTCTGAATGTTACAAAATGTTAAAAATTGAAACATGGAGAAAACGAGAGTCAAAGTAGAGCATAATTATAGCCTTTTATCTATACTAATAATAAATCTGTAGCCGAAATTTTTCTGGTAATTTTCGATTTTCCAAAAATAATTGGTCCTAACATATATAATTAACCACCCTGAAACCGAAAATCGCTTTTTTGAAATTTTTATTTGTATGTCTGTCTGTCTGTATGTTTGTTACCTTTTCACGCGATAATGGATGAACGGATTTCGATGAAAATTGGAATATAAATTATGTTCGTTGTAACTTAAATTTTAGGCTATATGGCAGTCAAAATACATTAATTAAAAGGGGGTTATAAGGGGGGCCTGCATTAAATAAATCGAAATATCTCGCTTATTATTGATTTTTTGTGAAAAATGTTACATAACAATAGTTTCTTTGAAAATAATTTGCGATAAGTTTTATTCCATGAAAAATGTTGCTAGGACTGATATTTAATGAGATAAATGAGTTTTAAAATTAAAATAACTGCCATCTAAGGCGGTGTAATGAAATAAAGAACAAATGACTTCGTCTATAAGGGGCTTTGGTCAACAACAATAGAAAGCTATGAATCATAGCCTACAGAGAATGTTTCTGTGTTTGTATGAAGTAATATCGGAAGCTAAATTAACCGAATCATTGCTCTCTGGACCAAAATGATTGCATTTTAATTATTTAAACACAATTTAAATTAAGTAACATATTAAACGATTTATCCTTCTATCAAACACGAATGTTCCCTGGGTCAAATGTCTTATTTTAATTATGTAATTACTTTGTATTTATTTCTAACGGGTGCAGCGGAGCGAACGGGTACGGCTAGTAATATAATATATTATAATATAATATAATATAATATAATATAATATAATATAACATAATATAATATAATATATGTAATGTAATATTATATAATATAATTTAAGTTATTTGAAGGGTTCAGAACCATAGTGGGCCAAACGCCATTTACTGAATATGTAGAAAACAAGGGTTAAAATTAAGTTATTATCATAATTCAATGGAAACCTATAACAAGTAAAATAAAGTATACACATTAAATCTAAATGATGTCAATGTTCATTAAACTATGGTTGCATGTAATAAAAATTAGAAACATGTTAAAGGAATTGTCATTGCACCAATGAATGGTCTCTGGACCAAAATGATCGCATTTTAATTATTTGGATGCAATTTAAATTAAGTAACATATTAAGCGATTTATCCTTCTATCAAACACGAATGTTCCCTGGATCAAATGTCCTATTTTAATTATGTAATTATTTTATATTTATTTCTAACGGGTGCAGCGGAGCGCACGGGTGCGGCTAGTGATATAATAACATCGTTCTGGTCCCTTTAAATTCGTCCCAGGGGCGTTTAATAAATTGACATAGAGCCGAAATAAACACAGATAGGCCTATAGAAAACTGAAACATTATTCCATTTTTAGAGTTAAAACAAAAATTCCATTGTTAATGGTTTTACCGTTATTTTCACTGATCCATAGCCTTAAGAATATAATCCTCCGGGCGACTGAGAATACTCCAGCTAACAGAACGAAGATATTAAAAAAATGATGTCTGAGGATATTGAATCGAGAGACTGCTGACCTTATTGTTTTAGTTCGTTATTTAACGTCGCTGTATCAACTACTCAGTTATTAAGCTTCGGAATGATAATAGTAAGATGGTATTTGACGAGATGAGGCCGAGGATTCGCCATAGATTACCTGACATTCCCCTACGGTTGGGGAAAAACCCAACCAGGTAATCAGTCCAAGCGGGAATCAAACCCACGCCAGGCATTGATAGATTATGCTAATAATGAGGTAATGAAACAAGCAATCCAGAAATGCATATAGAGTGTTAGTTCGGAGGTCTGAGGGGAAAAAAAACTGTGGGGAGGCCAAGACGTAGATGGGAAGATAATATTAAAATGGATTTGAGGGAGATGGGATATGATGATAGAGACTGGATTAATCTTGCTCAGGATAGGGACCAAGGGCGGGCTTATGTGAGGGCGGCAGTGAACCTCCGGGTTCCTTAAAAGCCAGTAAGTTAGTAAGTAATGAAACAAGCAATACCAACTCTATTGCAACGATATCTCAACTTAAGAAATTTATATAATACTTAAGGATATGTAACAAAAGAATGGAACACAGCAGGTATTATCCCCAATCTTAGGAAGGTTGACAGTAATAATTACAACAATTACAGAGGCATAAATTTTTTCAGGAACGTGTTACAACCTTTATGCAAAAATTATAGCAAGACGTTTAAACTAAATAAACATCATAGATTTAGATAAAGAAGATCAATAATTATTTTCACTATAAATCAGATAATTATCAGATAATTATTCGATTATAATCGAAGAAAAGACGGGAACATATTAACTCGAAATCCATATATTATTCATTGACTAAGAGAAGGCTTTCGATAAAGTCAACAGAACAAAACTGTGGGAAATATTGCTTAAGAAAGACTAGCCTCCAGAACTGACAAGATCTATACGTAGTTTATATCACAATATGAAAATATGTACTGATAAATGAAATAAATTGCTGAAATTAATGGCGGTGTAAGACATGGGAGCCCATTGTCCATTACACTGTTCAATAAATATTTTAACGATGACATTAAAATAAAGCTGAATATTTAAAACCTTGATTTTATTGTTAATTCAATATCTATGAACTGGTCGGCCTCGGTAGCGTAGTCGGTATAGTGCTGGCCATCTATGCTCAAGGTTGCGGGTTCGATCCCGGCCCAGGTCGATGGTATTTAAGTGTGCTTAAATTCGACAGGCTCTTGTCAGTAGATTTACTGGCATGTAAAGGAACTCCTGCGGGACAAAATTCCGGCACACCGCCGTCTTCTCTCCTATACACGTATCTCCTATCCTTTATCCTTAGAGGTCCTCTCTTCGCTTTTTCCTTTTCGTCTACTTTCTTTTTTTTCCTTTTCTCTGTCTGCCACATTATCCATTTCGTTCCTATCCTCTCCTCCTTTTTTTCTCCTATCCTCTCGTCCCTTCGTACCTATTCATTCATCTCCTCTTCTCTCAACTCACCTCTCTCCTTATCTATATTCTTTATTTTCGCCTACCTCACCTCCCCTCCTCTCGTTTGCTCTGCTGTTCTCATTTCTCTTCTTTTCTCCTCCTGTCTCCTCTCTTTATTCACCTCTTTTCTTCTTTCCGCATTCCACTCAAGTCTACTTTCGTCATACTTCTCTTCATTTCTCTTTTCTTCTCTCTGCTCTCTTTAATCCAATCTTTTCTCCTCCTATTTTTCGCCCGTTCTCTTTTTCCTCCCTTCTCTCCTTTTCATTTACCTTTTTTATTGCCTTTGCTATGTCTATCTTTTGTCGGGTATCCTTTCCTTATTCTTCTTATTCAATGCTTACTTCATTTATAGACTGGTAAGGATATGCTCATCGGGCAGGATGGTGGAATGAGTTGCATGCCAATTGTGCTGCTCGGCTAACTCCGCTTCATCATCTGTCACAATGCATATTCCTTTTCAGTAACAAATTCGTATATTATATTTCTTGTGGTGGTCTGCCGGACCTCACAGATTTATATTTGTCGTCACTCCGCCGCTAGACAAGCAAGAACTTTGAATATTCCGGTGTTTTTAAAATACATAAATAATAATAATAATAATAATAATAATAATAATAATAATAATAATAATAATAATAATAATAAAGTAGTATCAAAACCACTCGGCTTTTTCCTTACGCATAAATATTTAACAACATAAGAAGAAATCTGAGTGGGACAAATCCACTAAATCAAAATTCAGTGGTAATAACATTAGATTTGTAATAACGGAAATACCAGTCAATAAACTGAAAGCCTAATGACCAATGATGGATTTAGGTGTCCTGAATTTGGTGAACTGCCGAGGATCATAACTTCCTAGTGATGAAATGAAAGGATTGTCACTGGAATGAAGTTTCTAGTAGAAGTGTCTTGTAGCTTGTAGAAGATGAGTGTGGAGATAGTCAACATGTAGAGCTTCATCAATTTGTATAGTCCTATTGCTTGTAAACTAATCGCAGTCATGGATGATTCGGATAACTCTATTTTGTGTTGTTTGTAATGACTTCCGAATAGTCCGAGATGCATAAAACAAAGCAGGAAAAGCATAAGTAATCCGATGCTTCTTATGCTAATCTATTGTTCACGTACAGGGTTGTTTCCGGTCTCTGATAACGAATTTCAATGACATCATGTGCGTCAGGAATCACACGACAGCTGAACTGTGGCGCGAGGTGACAGACTAGTAGTGGGTGATCTCATAGTCAGAGTGTACGGCGACTCACAGCAGAAATTCCCAAGAAAATCGAGCCTTTTTGGGAGGGGTACATAACAACCCTTTCCGATGCTAAGTACAGTTAAGTAAAAGTAAAAGAAGCCTGCAATAAACGCGGTTTCGTTATTTCCAAGAAAGGTATCTTCTGTGTACTTAATTAAATTGGCTAAGCTCGAATGGAATTAATTTGTATCATCTCGTGGGGTGCTGCGACTATTGACGGGGGGTGGATTTGCTTGCTTTTCCTCTCTGGAATTATTCCCATCCGAGCTTTGCCAGTCTTATTAAGTACACACAAGATGCCTTTCCTTGAAATAACGAAACTACGTTTTTTGCAGGCTACTATGATTTTCACGTAATTGCACTTGGCGTCGCTAAGAGTTGTTATGTACCCCTCCCAAAAAGGCTCCATTTTCTTGGGAATTGCTACTGTGATACACCGTGCACTCTGATTATGAAATTACTCACTACAAGTCTGTCATCTCTCGCCGGAATTCAAATGTAGGTGTGATTCCTGACGCACATGATGTCATTCAAATTCGTTATCAGGGATCGGAAACAACTCTGTAGACTGCAGCACCACGTCATCTGCCAATCTTTGGACAAACTCTGAGGAACATCCACTATGGCAGATGATTCATTCGGCATCACGCAAACACAACTCGTTTTCTATTTTATGAAATGGAGATGACAATGAAAGCAGAATTCTGGACATTATCGGTGGAATGACGAGGAGAAAATTGGAGAACTTCGGGAAAAATCCTCTCAACCTTGGCTTTGTCCACCACAAATACAAATCCTCCATCGCCGACATTTGAACTCGATTTCGCATCGTCGTAAACTGCTCTGCCAACTGAATTAACAAGACGGCATTCCTTGGCTTCTTTACCTTCCATTTGCTTTCCATTACTACATCACTCTACATTTTCCTTCCTATTTTCTTCATTCATGTATTTCCTTTGCCATTTATTTCTTTCCCTTTGATTTACTATATTTTTAATTCAATTTTCATTCTACTCTCATTTTATTTTCATTCTTCTTTTGTTTTCTCTAGTTTACTAACAAAATCCTTTTCTTAAAAAACCTTTCCTATGATTTTTTCTTATGTCGTCCCGATTTCTCCTTTGCTTCCGTCGGTTTTCTAAATATTTCTCTTTCACTACAGTCGACGGCAATACGGAAGGGGGTCGCCTGCTAGCGTTTGCGTCGAGAGCAGTGAGCTCTATACTAAACTGGAGGCACAACTCAATGCTTTAAAAGTGCGACGCGTTTGCTGAGCATATTGCTATCTCTTTCTAATATAGTGTTGTCCTTGTCTCTCTTGAAAATAAAACATTCTATTCTATTCGATTCTGTTCTATTCTATTCTTGCAGTGAATGCTATCGTACACAGTAACAGTATTTTTATTGCTTACTGCGCATGTGCAGCATCAACCTCACGAAAGAATCATTGAAACACATTAGTTAGAAAGAGAGAGCAATACCCTCACCAACAGTCACGTTTTCAGACAGGAAAGAGCATTGCAGTGGTGCCTCCAGTTTAGTATACAGCTCACTTGTCAAGAGAGTCAGATAGAGAGAGCAAGGCAGCGTACAACACTGCCACATCATACTTCACGCGCACGTGCAATACAAATAACACAGGAGAGAATTTAAATTATCAAAAGACAATAATGACCTTAGCCGTTGATTACTGTAAGCATGACACCAAAGAAACCCTCTTTCCTTCACTAACAATATTCTTGGACGGTTCTTAAACACACACCACATGCTTCTGCAGTCGTTTCTTGCGCGTTGGCAACGTTGCAGCCACCATCAAGATGGCCGGCAGCGTTCTGCTCTTCAAAGTTTTTAAAATAATTATACACCTTAAACACTATTTTCCGCACTTGCCTGTGCAATACAGTAGAACTCCGATTATCCGTCACCCTATTAACCGATTGGAGGATTATCTGTCTGTCTTTCTCTCACTTTTTTGCTATAGAAATATATGAAGTACCTACTGTACAGTGTTATTACAAGCCTTTTTTCCTTACACAGTGTAGTCTACTGATCGAATTGTCGTACTGTATAACTTCTATATAAAATGTCTTCTACGGGTGTCAAAAGAAATCTTGTTTTGCTAAGTATCGGGACAAAAAGTGCAAATAATTGAGTGGTTTGGGGAAAGAGAAACTGTGCCTCATCTCGGTATAAAGTATGTAAATCTACAACACAAGACCTCCACTATTCACATCTTTCCACAGGCAGCCATTACAAGGAGTTTCCTTGCCCCTTAAAAACCCATCGTTGACAATGAGATTTAAATTACTGAACTTGTGATTCACCACCTAGCCACAGAGAAAATTACCAAAGTGTAAGTATCACTCACTAAATTTACGAAAACATTTTATGTTACGGATTATCCGATTCTTTCAATTAACCGTTCAGTCCACCTTGTCCATTATTACGGATAATAGAGGTTCTACTGTACTTGTCTTTTTTCAGTCTCTTCTTCCATTTATTTATCACACACACAGTAAACGTTAGTTTCACTTATTCAATGTATTGAAACTCACGCGTGAAAAAACGAACTCGGGAAGTACTTGTTACAGACTGATTCCGATTGGTTCTATTGTACAAGCTTGTGACGTCACATACCAGAAATGCTACGGCGCATATAGCAGACGACCGCCTTCCGAAATGCTGGTATTTTGTCTAAGTGACTAGTTTCGACGAAACTACGAATATGAATATTGCAAAACATGTGACACACACTCATTTCAGTTCTGTTACTTCATGACTTCCTAATTCGCTTATTCTGAGGATCCATCTTTGCGTGGTAAAGGTCTATAGGTGCATTCGAAGGTAATTTCAAATGACACTATTGCTATACAGTGTTAATTGTCTGGTTCACTTAAAATATATAAATATATGCTTACTTAGGTGGTAAAACAGATGATTGTCACGAATGGACACAGATGTCTGCTGGCATGATAATGCTCTCATTTTAAAACCCGGCACACGATAAATAACCGCGGTATTATAAATAATATCAATTTTTAGATGCAGACTGTGTTTGGTGTGAGTGTCTCTAGTGTATGGTAATTTGTCCGCGACCCCGCCCTCCCCGCTACATATACCACACCCAAAGTATTATTATCGTGGCAATTAATTGAGTTGTTCGTAGGACAACAGCGACGTAAGTCCACTGCAAGCATCCAAATTAACATAGCCTCTGGAAAAACATTATGTATTCAATAATTAAAGAAGTAAATGCTTCCACTCAACGAGTATGAAATGCTATGTCTAATTCAAATGTATGTATACGAGAGTTAACACTTTATACAAGTTACGGCCTCTGGCTTCAAGTTGTCATCTATCGTAATAAATTGAATTTTAACAAAGAAAGCCTGTCCCTCAGTCCCAAGTCTAGCTTGAGACGTTGCAACTTTCTAATTTCTGTCCCTCAGTTAATATAATCGTCTGCCGCTGTGCCCGTGTGGATAACGCGTGCAGTTCCCAACTAAGCGGCCCGAGATTCAATTCCCGGCGTAGACAATCGAAGAAATTCATCTTCCCTTCAGGGGACTGGATGTCTTGTGATTATTCCGTGATGTCTTAGCGATGATCCTGAGTCATGCGGATCTCATTACCAGAGATTCCCGCAATTGTGAGGTGTCCTGGATACAATAAGATGAATTTCTATCCGATTCTGATTGAGTTTCTGGTTTATAAGTACAGTAGTGGCAAAAAAAACCAGACCGACCCTTGTAGCTGATTTCAGAGCCTTGTTCACAATGACACCAAGATATACTGGTAACTAAGACTTTTGTGGTTCGAGTCCTGCCTGGGAAGGAAAGTTTTTTTTTTTGTCAAATTTATTCCCAATAGTTTTCGATTGCAGCGATATTTTACTACTTAATTAACTTATTATTCCCAGAACATGAATTTTACCAGCTTATTTTGTAATGGCTTTCGAAATGGGCTACGTCAGCAGTCGAAACTACAACAATTTCAATAAATTACTCGCTATTTTGTGAATGCGGACGTGGCATGCGCAGTGGCTCATTTCGGGGACTTGATTATTCCGCCGGTCCGGTTTTTTTTGCCACTACCGTACATCTATTATCAGGCAGTATATTTCACTTGACGATATATGTCAGAGGAAGAACAATTGTTTGTATCCATCTGAAGACTGACTGGTGAAATATGTAGCTCGTCGGCGATGTATGCAATGGAGGGAGAAAGGTACTTGCCACCCTATCCCATTATCTTCTGGCCTTGTTACCTCATAAGTAGTGCCTTGTTCGTATCACTTGTGATGTTCAATTGACTAAACAACAAAACTACATCCGCAGGAGTGAGTAAGATGCGTAGAAACGGAACGTTAGGTAAAGTAAGAAATAAATAAATTGAATTCAA
This sequence comes from Periplaneta americana, assembly GCF_040183065.1. Taxonomy (NCBI): domain Eukaryota; kingdom Metazoa; phylum Arthropoda; class Insecta; order Blattodea; family Blattidae; genus Periplaneta; species Periplaneta americana. Next base: position 69,749,139 of record NC_091122.1, on the reverse strand, counting down.
TGAACTGTGTATAAACGAACTGCAGATATAAATAAATTGTAAAATTGATCAAATAATTTATTATTCATATCATACACAAGTACTGCTGCGTTCAACAACTAAAAAAATCTGCTGCATTTCTGTTAAACCTGTCTGAAACAAACAGAAAACCTCAGAGACAATTTAAAATAAAATTATTGATAATGACTTAGTTCTTAATTGGTACCAGCTTAAGAGAAATTAATTTCAATCTGCTGTTATATAATGCAGTTAAGTCTAGTTAATTGCGATACGTATGTGGACGTTGTCAGTCCTCCAAATTCGGCTTTTTTTTTTTTTTTTTTTTGGGTATATGACTGGTCAGATTTTTTGTTAAAACGTGTTAGGGCAAATCCGGTATTGATGTCGCACTTTTTAAAATTATGTTTATAACTTCTCTAGAAAAGGTTCAAACGGCTAAAACTTCTGAAGCAATATATTTAATATATGTGTTTTCATAATATATACACAGAACAGGTGTAGAAATTAAAGTTTCGTGGAAATAAAAACAATTTTGAAAGCTGGATTCGAGACGTCTCTCCCTGGTATGCCGTTACAGTTACCGCGTCTGTTCAGGGCGAGATGTTGCGCTGTGAATTAAATATAAAAGCATATGTAGGCTAAATGAAAATATAACACATCTAATTTACTGAAAATATTCCTATTAGCCTATAAACGGGATGTTGACTACTTAGTTTGTTAGAGCTGTAAAGATTCATTTTTTATTAGCGCGGTTTAACTTTCGTGCTTTTTATGCCACAATCAACACATATTTCGTCTTCGTATGTAGAGCAAGGCACATGAAATCATTTTCTACAATCTATACACTCGATTCAATCATCATTCTATATTATATGAAAGTAGGGTAAAGTTGCCTATTTCCGTGATACCCCTAATCCCGTGATACTTTATTAAAATTGAATGTCAGGCAAAGCTTTGCCGTTCGACTATAGCGACAGATATCTTTCTCGAAAGATTGCATCTTTCGCCTACTTTTGAGACATCGGTGAACTTCCTAGCAAGATACCCAACCCCGTGACATTCAGTGAAGAAAACGTATCACGGAATTAGGCAACTTTACCCTACGTAGTTTTCCCAGCACTCAATCACTTGTCGAACTTTCAGAGCCAGTCTTTTCTTGATTTGAGCTCTTGGAAAAATTGTTCCGGGGCAGGGTATCGAATCCGAGACTTTTGGCTAAACGCACCAACGCTCTCCCGACTGAGCTACCCGGGAACTCTACCAGACAGCGACTCAATTTTTCCCTTTATGTCCAGATTCCACAAAGTGGGCTGACAAACCGTCAATCATCTAACATTGATATCCGGTCCCGGAACAATTTTTCGCTTGGAATTATTAGAATTCAGACTTGTATTTTCTTTATTAATTTATTGTATATTAACTTCATTTCGTATTCTATCAAGTGTAGAATGTCTGGCTGAACGCCTTAAGTAGTCCATTTTCAGCGCAAACAACTTTGATCGCTAATTTTGATCTGTTTATACCTAACATAATTAAAATGATTTATTATGACAAATTCTCATAAATAATTTATTACGAATCATCGTAAATGGTTTATAATCATGTTTGCCATTATGTCATAAATTCACGAATAAAAAGTCTGACGAAAGTGATAAATATTCAAAAGACGATAGAAATCGTTAATATAATCTTCGCAAGGAAAGAGAAGCGGAGGACTGCAAGACACGTGAAAGAATCCTGATCCTGTTTGAAGCGTTTTCAAGCAAAATTACCGACCAGCTCTCTATCAGCTTATCAAGATTCTGCTTTTATAACAGATGACACTATGGACCAACGTTTAGATACCGCATAAGTTATATGTCTCTGCAGGATAGTTTCTCGTAAGGCCGCAGACAGACAAAGCAGGAAGTGAAGTAGAATATATGAAGGAGTCGGACCTGAACAGAGGATATGTTCTCGATGTAAAATGATAGGCCTTATAAATTATTCAGTTACGTAAATTAAAGAGAATCATCCTTCACAGATAATAACTTCAGCTTTCCTAATTAGAGGCTTGATCGAACATAGTATTTGCTTTTCTGTATTGCATTTAATGGGTAGAGCCGGGATTTATACGGAAAACTTGTTATAGTCAATGTCATACATATATACAACATTTAGGTAGATAATATTGACGTAAAAGATATAATAATATCAATTATGAATCGGTATTAATTTTACACATATTTGATTGTATATATGAATGGAAATGTATTTTTATTTATATTATCATGCATCTGAAAGAAAATGCGCATTTCAATGATATTCTTCGTTATTCAAGTCGCGCACGATCAAGTTTTATTTGAGACAAAGCGAGATGAACTTCAGCATTTGTACGGAAAAATCAAAAGTTCTGTGATCAAAGATCTTACTACAAGATTTGAATAAGTATAATTACATAACAAATAACCAGTTTCAAACACGTTCAATTATATTATGTGTCATATCATGGGAGGAAACAATGATGTTAACCAAATAAATACGAATTCTGAAGAAGTTACTGTCATAACTAGACTAGGAATCATATGCAAATCGTCGTTGTTTCTGCAATAACTCCTATGTTCAAAATAACCATTTTTCAGTAGGAAGAAAACACACATTTATTCATTCTATGGCAGTGGTACATAGCAGATTGCGAATTCTTATATTTTCTAAATAAAGAAATATAATTATATATAGGAGATTTTATTATTTGCTGTATCACTATCTAAGTTATTTAATAGATTTTAAAGGCATGTTGGGTCCGATAAGTATAATAATAAATCCATACATATTTGAAATTTTATTATTTAATAGAGCAAAAATCTGAAAATAGATGAATATGTCACATAGGATTTATTGCAGGAACAACGACGAAATGCATATATTTGCAGGCTCTTTGAAGCTAATGCAAAAACAGTTTTATATACGTTTTGAACATCTGTGATTAGAATATGCAGAATTAATATTGCATATTTTTGCATATTTTGTGTGCCTCTGCATATAATAGTCTATTTTGCATATTATATTTTAGCATATTTTCAGGATTTTGTTGCACAAATCGCCATATATGCCAACTTTCAACTATGATGCCGTTTTTCTAAATAGCCTACGCGCGAAACGTAACATAGACGTTGTTCTCGGTTAAGATACAAATATTCTCACTTGAGAGAGAAAGCTAACAGTATCAGTCCAATGACAATTCTATGTGGTGTGTGTGAATTCGCGATGCCACCTACAAAATCATCGTTCCAGATTACCCTGAAGCAATGGATAACAAATAAAGTAGGCTTGAGGACAAACGGAACGATTGTGTAGTGCAATTTTTGTGAAAAACATGTAAGTACATATTTATTTAAATATTATAATTCGTATTTTGATAGTTAAGAATGCAAAGGTTATAATGTCAATCGAAAACAAGAAAGAAACTTGCACAAATTTGGAATTAATAAAATTGAACATATTAAAATTTATCTTCTTGGAAACGGTCTTTTTTCTGTAACAACTCATTTCAAATGCACAGTAATAATAATAATAATAATAATAATAATAATAATAATAATAATAATAATAATAACAATAATAATAATAAAAGCCGTAAATCCCCAGTGGGGCAAGGCCTCCTGCTTGGGCAGGGGTGGCTCAAGTCTTGACCATCAGAAGAGCAGTACTAGAAATAAAATATGGGCCGACTAGAGATGAACAAAACTAACAGCCGCTCTCGCTCGCTGTGTTCGTTGCATTTGTCTTTCTAGTCTCGTCTCGTTATTCTTGTGCGCTTCGAGTCTCGCTCGTCATTCTCGAAATAGCATTTGGTCCGCGTGGAAAGATTACGTAACTTTGAATAACGTAGACTACATCATTGAAATAAATAACATTATAAATGTTTAAATGAGACAAAAAGACAAAACAGAACAGTATCTTAGTTATCAAAATGTTCTGGTTCTATTATATAATATTACTTATGATTATATAAATAGAAAAAAAAATCTCAAATAAATTTGCATTTCTAAGAAACATAAAAAACGTCAATATCTTTTTTACTTGAGATTGCACACTTGATCTCAAACATATGAAAAGAAAATTCCTAGCCTTTTAACAAAGGCCTAATAGTTAAATAAAGAATGGGGAACGGATTATTATACACTGAAAGGTAGAGAAGATGTTTCAAATAGGCTACTTGATTGTTTATACATATATAACAATTGCCAAAGTAGATAAAAGTTCAGTCAGGTATAAACAACTGTGGCGTTTCAAGGCTGCTTGACGTTCGGTACTTCGGGACTAGTCAATCTCGGCGTCTCGAAACACTCACAAGCAGTCTTTACGTGAACAACGCGACGTATACAACATTGTCGTGTGGGTTTTCGGCTTTGCGGGCGCCGTTAGTCTTGCTTTCTCGATCGTTGTTCATCTCTAGGGCCGACTCTTAGTCGAGAATCGCCTTGTATGTAGGCAAGAAGGTTTAAACATGTGTTCCCATATTGCCTAACTACAAGCACTGCACATTAGCACAGTGTACCTGGAACTTTGACAATAATTTTTACCGAGACTTGATATCTTAAATAAATTAATTTTGCAGGTTTTTGCATATTTCTGGTTTGATTTTGCATATATTCCACGCTTTTGTGAATATAAATTTTGGCCCTAGTCATAACTAATTCAGTTTTTCATAAACCAACAAATATTTGAAGACGTGCATCATTCAAATGAGACTATACTGTATAACGTTTAGTCAAGGCTTACTTAAACTTACTTCAGTATAAGGCAGGAGTTATCTCTAAAAGAGATAAATGGTAAATAAATATTTCAGAACATTCACTGCATATAGAGGGTTATTTGCTCCCCATTATTGTAAAGTAAAAGAAACGAATACATGTCTAACAAAACTGGATAAACACACTATATTTACATATATAACAACCGATAGAAGTAGAATCTACAAGAAGGTCTCTTGGCATGGTGTAATACATACTTTACTCAGAGGAAGAGGAGCTCTGGGAAGATTACTGAAATGCGGAGGGGGAACTCTACACTCGGTAATGTACCACCAAATTTCATATTTATCAGAAAGTGATGATAATGAAACTCAGATCTATTGATAAATTAGCATTTATTTTAGTAATGAAACTCGGAAGAACTCGTATATGCATTATTATTTCACATATAAGTTAAGTAAGTATGACAACTTTACTCTTTTAATTGAAAGTAGCGTATAGTATCGGCGAGCAGTTGTAACGTAACTATGTCTTTTTCGCTGTATTAAACATTTCGGAGTTTAATTGTAACGTGCAACGTGTTGGTTGTAACATTAAAAAATTTAACCAACGTACTTTGTGTGATTACAATACATGAGGTATTTTCTCTTCATTGAACCACCTTATATGGGAATTATTGCCGTATCCTGTATGAGAGTTTGATATCAGCAAGATCTTCATTTCACCACCTGCTCCGTAGCGGAAAGTCTAAAGTTAATAACAAACACAATCATAAGCTCCTCAACCATGTCATCGGTACTCCTCCTTCCCGGATTTCTCTTTTCTTCAATCCTCACAGTATTGTACAGCAAACTACGTTTCGATTCTTCATACATAATGTTCTGTCCAAGAGCAGGTCTTTCACTACAAATCCAGGATTCTACAATATCTCCTGTCTTTTGCCTTCCTCTTTGTCTCCGCTTATGATACATATATCTTAATGTCGTCAATCATCGGAAATCTTCTTCTGCCCCGAACTCTTCTCCCGTTCACCTTTACTTCAAGTGCAACCTTCAGTAGACAGTTTCTTCTCATCCAATGACCCAACCAATTACTTTTCCTCTTCTTCATCAGTTTCAACATAATTCTTTCTTCACCCACTCTTTCCAAAGCAGCTTCATTTCTTATTCTGCCTGTCCACTTCACACGTTCCATTCTTCTCCATATCCACAGTTCAAATGCGTCTATTCGCTTCTCTTCATTACGTCGTAATTCCATGTTTCTGATCCATACAATGCTACACTCCATACAAAGCACTTTACTAGTCTCTTCCTTAGTTCTTTTTCTAGAGGTCCGCAGAAGATACTCCTTTTTCTATTGAAAGCTTATTTACTATTGCTATACTTCTTTTGACTTTCTAGTTGGAACTCATGTTACTGCTTATAGTACACCCCAATTATTTGAAGCTGTCCACTTGCTCTACTAGCTCATTTAGAATTCGAAAGTTTACCTTCTTTATTTTTCTTTCTATGATCATGGTCTTCGTCTTATTTGCATTTATCTTCATCCCATACTGCTCACAGCTGTCATTTAGCTCCAGTGGCATGTCCCTTAGTATCATCTCTTCTTCTGCTAACAATGCCATATCATCAGAAAATCTTTTGCACTTTATTCTTCCTTCTACTAATACTACGCTCATTTTCTGAAAACAGTTATTCACTAAATCCTTCAAATACATGTTGGTGATAAAGGGCATCCTTAACGTACTCCTCTCCCTATCTCACTTCCTTCTGACATTTCTTCTCCTATCCTAACTTTGACTCATTGTTTCATATAAAGATTACTGAACAGCCTTCTCTCTTTTCAATATACACCAATTTTCTTTAGGATACCCATGAATTTATTCCAATTCACCCTTTTCTACGTTCACAAATATTTTATACACCTCTTTATTCTTCTCTAGATATCTTTCGCCGATTGTTCGTCGTAGTCTGAAATTACTTCCAACTGTCGGAAAGAATGCATAGCAAATACATTTTCTATTTATTTTTGCTTAATTATTTAACTACGCTTATCAGAGAATTCGCCATGGATTACCTCACATTCGTCTTACGATTGGGAAAAAGTTCGGAAAAAACTCAACCAGGTAATCAATCCAAGCGGGAATCAAACCCACGCCCGAGCGCAACTGCAGAACAGTGAGCAAACGCGCTACCGCCTGTGCTACGCCAGTGTTTACAATTACCTCTTGGACATTGAAATGTCCATTATTAATTATGATATTTTTAAAACATAAAAGTGACTCTCCTGTAAAATTTTATGATTGTGGTTTGCCATTATGTATTACTCGTATATAGGATAAAGGTTGATAATATTGTGATAGTTCTTTTTGAGAATTTATTGCAATTTTACTAAGCAAGAAAAGGACCTCTTTAGTGCAGAAACTTGCCCACGAACATTCCCTTAATACGTTGACGCAAAAAACCGATCTTCCTCTTTCTCAGTAAAATTGTAATAAATTCTCAAAAAGAACTATCACAATATTACTCATTTCACAAAATTACCAACCTTTACTCTACATACATACATACATACATACATACATACATACATACATACATACATACATACGTAATTACTTCCTTACTGACGATACTTATTACTTACTTGCTTAAACATATTTTACAACAGTTAAAAGTCGTTTAATAGCTATTTATGCAGCAAGTTGCGAAATTATAGTGTTTTAAGCACGAGAAGTGAAGATTGTGCACCGACTCGAAGGGGAGGTGGACAACACGGCGAGTGCTTAAAAGCTAGTTTCGCACTGTTTCATACAAGATTTTTCTATTAAGTCACTTGAGAATCCCTAATGTATTTACATTTTAATGGCAATAAAATTGTTGATTCGTTCTCTCGCAATGGCGAATTTCTGATGTTAAAGACGAAAGAGTAGTATCACAGTCTAGTATATACTGGGTACTAGGAACAATAGATTGTGCCGGTACTATTTCGTATTGTCTGTGATGAGGCGATAGTAGCGATCCTAGTGATTAGCAACTATCTATGGTTGCATATTCCCTACGTATTGAGCTTCGTGACTGTATATACTAGACTGTGGTATTACATTCATATGGAAAGAGATTTCATGGCCTTCGGATAATGTACAGTAGTAGGCTATGGTGATTGTTTTGCTGGTTGTCAGGAAGTTGTTCAAGTGGAGTTCTGCTTATCATGTAATGTTGGAATATATAATTATTACAACGAAAGTGATAAATATAATTGGGGACAATAATGAGATTCAAAATTCTGCTATAGAACATAACAGTGTCGTGCGAGAAGAAAATAATGTTATATCGAATCTCCAAATGTTGTAATTTCCAATTTAAATATCTGTGTTGTGAATTTTAAAACAAATAAATAGTTCGACTTCATATTTTCAGTATTTCTAATCAGCGTGCTTAAAATTATAATATACTTAGACAAAGCAATTCAAGAATGGAATGAAGTAGCACCAAAAGGTATACAAATTGACGAACACAAGATTAAATACAACAATATATGCAGATGACCAAGTTTTGTTTGCAGAAGCTGAAGACGAATTACAGCGCTCTGTTTTTAAACTACAGATGGATTTAAAAGAATACAATATGAAAATATCAACCGAAAAGACAAAATTAATGGCAGTTTCTGGCAAAAACCTTATACGAGCAAAAATAGTGGTTGATAAGAAATAATAGAACAAGTGACAGATTTTGTATATTTAGGAAGTCATACTTCTTTGTATAATTATCAAAAAGACATAAACAAAAATTATTGAAATATAATCTATTAAATGGTATCTTGAGAAAGAACTTTGGAAAACAAATGCGAAAAGAGGTCCAAATCCGATTTCACAACATAATATCAAAACCAGCTCTGTTATATGGCAGTGAATATTGGACACCGCGGCAGAAGGAAATAAATAGAATCAACGCATCACAAATGAGATTTCTACGATCACTGACAGGAGTTACCTTGCGGGACCGCATTAGGAGCGAAGACATAAGAAATCAGTGGGAAGTTGAGGAGATGACCGCAGACGTCCAACATTATCAACGTAAATGGAGAAACCACCTTCTTAGGATGCCTGAAAATCGTTTACCAAAGAGACTTTTGTATTACCATCCACGAGGACGAAGAGATTTAGGCAGACCTCACCGATGTTGGACGGACCAATTCCATTTGTAGTTCACAGACGGGAAACAACCCAAAACTGTGTATTGGCAGAAGAAGAAGAAGAAGAAGAAGAAGAAGAAGAAGAAGAAGAAGAAGAAGAAGAAGAAGTGCTTACAATTATTTTCATTCACGGACATTTACTTTTAAGCGCGCTAATTTATATATGCGGAAATCAATGACTTCTCGATACTAAAATGAGAATCGAAAAGTCATTATGAAACGACTGTCTACAAAATCTATTTATTGTACCTGTAGGCTAATTAATAAAGTCCTTTATTTTTGAATAAGTATCTCACAAGATCTTATGTCACTATTTATCGGTTAAAATGCAGTATGCATAAGATGTTGTAAGTTAAGTCACTTTTTCCCTTAGCAGTTGAAGTGTTTAGTGGTTAGCACCCAAATGATCTCAATTTCCTCCACAGATAATTATAGGGATGAAGTGCATTAAAAGGAGGAAAATGGTGTGGCTCGGTTTGAGCTCGTGGTGGTACCATCAAATCATGGCTAGCACAACTATGAATTAGAGTACGGGAATATAACAAACATTGATTCCCCCCGCTCATTGTTCTTCACGTTTACCTCTAATAAGAGGAGCAAGGGTTCCACTTCAACATGTCTACCACGACGGTCTCATGCATATCGGCCTGATCTACTATCTAGCATGCTATATACTGTTTCAGAAATCAGATGTCATGCCTAAATTGTAAGAAATTATACTGCAAACCAAATGCTGAAAGTAGATTATAAACCCGAAATTATAGATTTTATAGTCTGCATGGTCATAGACTTATGACACGGCATTAATCAATTAAAGGCATACAAAATGAAATAATTAAGATTAGTTACTGGATGTTTAATACGAGGTCACTTTAGAAAATAAAATAATAGGAAGTACATAATGCAATGGAAAGTAACACCTAGTGGATACAAATCGTCTCGTCCTACGATGAGAATTGTAAGATCCCAAAATTGATTTTACAGTAGAGACAAAAACGAATAAATCGAGCGAGCTTGTTCACGCGGTAACGTTTGAGACTCGCATTCAGGAGGTCGCGGGTTCAAACCCCATGATCGACCAATCTGACTGGGGTTTTTAATGGTTTCCCTCAGTCACAAAAGGCAAATGCCGGATTGGAAATTTACACACCAAGATTCTAACCGCCTCAATCACCAATATCACAAACATCAATAAAAATCTAAATCAGTTACATGAACACACGGCATCTACAACACACAATACAAACAGAACAATAGTGAAAACGGTCTAACAGGTGTTAAAGTGTATATAAATAAACTTAAAAAGTTAAGGCAGAAAAATCTCTGGTGCGGTATATGGCTTAAAAAAAGAAGGCGATATTAGCCTGAAACGTAAACGATATTTAAGAACGAAGACAACCAAAAAGATGGCGATAAAGACCAAAAACATGTAGAAACAATTGGATATCAGAAAGATTGATGGAGAAGAGAAATATATTAAGAAGGAGTTAACGAAAACAATGACAGAAGTCAATGAAAGCGACGATGGTGGAAAGGACGAATAAGAAATAGAATGAAGTACAGTAGGTATACAACAATAAGTACGACGACGAAGAGATGACAGTGTTGAGATGACAAAGTAGAAATAATTAGACATTGATGAAAAAAGGGAAGAGAGATGAAAACAAGAAGGGGATGTCGATGAAGCAAAGACAAAGAAGAGCAAGAATATAAATCGCGACCGATCGACTGACTGACAGGCTGACTGATCGACCGGGCCACCGACAGATTGACTGATCGACCGACCGCCTGACTGACAGACTGACTGATCGACCGAGCGATCGACAGATTGACTGATCGACCGACCGACTGACTGACAGACTGACTGATCGACCGAGTGACCGACAGATTGGCTGATCGACCGACCGACTGACAGACTGATCTATCGATCGAGCGATCGACAGATTGACTGATCGACCGACCGACTGACTGACTGATCGACCGAGGGATCGACAGATTGACTGATCGACCGACCGACTGATTGACAGAATGACTGATCGATCGAACGACCAACCGACTGATTGACTGGCCGACCGATTGACTGACAGACTGACCGACGGATCGACTGGCTGACCGACCGATAGACTGACAGAATGACTGACCGACCGACTGATTGACTGACTGACCGATCGACTGACTGACAGATTGACTGATCGACGACTGACTGATTTACTGAGCAACCGAATGACCGACCGATCAGCTGACTGATCAACCGAGCGACCGACTGATTGACTGGCCGACCGAGGGACCGATTCATTGACTGACTGAGCAAGCGACCGACTGATTGACTGAACGACCGAGCGACCGACTGATTGACTGAATGGCCGACCGACTGATTGACCGAGCGACCGACTTACTGACTGACTGACCGACCGACTGATTCACCGAATAACTGTTATAAACTGTAGTGAGTTACAGTGGTTAGGACTACTATATATCTTACAGACATTTAATAATAATTCATTAAAATTGCTCTCTCTATCTTGTGAAACTTTATTTTAACTTTTTAATATTAGCCGAATGGCTAGAAACTCAGCTTTCCAACGGTCAAATCACGGAGGTTTCGAGTTTAACTTGTGGTAGATAGCGATGGTTTTTAGGTCAGGTTTACAGTGACTACTCCTTTTCCTGTATCAATTATTTCGCCATCTCTCCATTATCAATATTATCGTCATCCTTGTACAATGAAGATCCATCTACGCCTAGGGCATAGCAGAAAGCTTTCAAAATAGCAAAACGATCTGTAACTCTGGCGCTTAATTCTTAGACGCAGACATTCGGTACTTGTCGTTAAACAGAAGTAGTTGAACACCTCTACTTGTTATAGTTTTAATTTGTATAATTTTGTAAAGCACTTAGAGAACTATGACAATATCATTTTATAATTAGTATTCAAAAAGCTTATAACTCCGGATTTCGTGTCAAAGATCAAGCTTCAAATAACGTGGCCAACTGGGATTAAGACAATGTCGCTCGTTTTCTCGGATAAACGAGTAGATATCTGTTTCTTCTGGCATCAACCATTAATTTTCCATCTTCAATTCATTCTCATAGTCTGATGAGACATTCAAGGTGGCAACAAATTAAGGGGAGAGGTACACCATTGGAGTACAAAAATTTAGTCAAAGTCATTTTTTGTATATCTCAGCTACTATAAAAGCTAAATGGACAAAACCTTTCATGTTTAATGTGCATACATTACAATTTATGAAACACTATTCAGAATATTAAAATAGCTAATAATTAACTGCAAAAATAATATAAAAATGTCCATATTTTTTACAACCGTAAAGCATTTACATAATGAAATATATAATTAATTAAATATCTGCATGAGTCTTTCACTGGAATATTTTAAAAACCTACAGTACATCAACAACATAGTCTAGGGTCTTTTACCCATTTCTTCAATAAATATTTTTCTTAATCGTTACATTTAATATTATTTTTTATTAAGAAAAAATATATATCCTAAAGGAATAGGTAAAAGATCCTGGACTAAGTCGTTGATGTAAGTCTTTAGAATATTTCTGTAAAAGAATCCTGCAGATATTTTATTAATTGTAGATTTTATTATGCAAATGCTTCACGGTTATTTATAAAACAGTTATATTACCGGTTGTTCATTATGGTTGTGAAACTTGGACTCTCGCTTTGAGAGAGGAACATAGGTTAAGGGTGATTGAGAATAATGTGCTTAGGAAAATATTTGGGGCTAAGAGGGATGAAGTTACAGGAGAATGGAGAAAGTTACACAACACAGAACTGCACGCATTGTATTCTTCATCTGACATAATTAGGAACATTAAATGCAGACGTTTGAGATGGACAGGGCATATAGCACGTATCCAGAAATGCATATAGAATGTTAGTTGGGAGGCCGGGAGGAAAAAGACTTTGGGGAGGCCTAGACGTAGATGGGAGGATAATATTAAAATGGATTTGAGGGAGGTGGGATATGATGGTAGAGACTGGATTAATCTTGCACAGGATAGGGACCGATGGCGGGCTTATGTGAAGGCGTCAATGAACTTCTGGGTTCCTTAAAAGCCATTTGTAAGTAAGTAACTGTCCCAGAGATACTTTTTACGGCTCTGTGAATGCTCTCGAGTGGCCAAAATTTGTACAAATATTTGTTTCGGCATTATTAACATGGTGAAAGAAAAAATATATATTTTTTTTATCTGCACCAATGAGAATGTTTGTTTGTGAGTTATAAAAAAATGAATCTCACTCAATTTTTGTAGGCCAATAGTGTACCTACCCCCTTAAGAGAGTTAGTTAAAAAGGTGATTTCAGGATCGTAAAGGTAACTTAGATGAATATAAAACTCATTACTCTACCTTCTTCTTCCAGGAAGACTTAGGTTGGGCTTTGGGGTTACAGAATCGCATAACACAACTAGGGCGAAAGGCTATAAATTTAAACTATGAGTGGAGTTGGGATGATTAAACACAAGCTGTTAGGAACTGTGACACAAAGAACACACTTTCGACTCCTCACTCCACCCTGGCAGGTACAACAATAGAGAACCACGTGTAAGCCTGTGACCTGCTCGACACACAATACCGGTCTCACGGGCAGGAACTCTGCTCTATATAATTACTGCAAGCCCTGCAACAGGTCGGCGTCTAAATTACAACCGCTCTCAAGTATTGACAACTCTCCCTTATATATGAGAAACAGCTCCGGAGCAACCTCGGTCCTTCTAATTTACTTCTTCGGCAGCCCATAAAGACGAAAACAAGAACGGCGACGCAGATAAATAGAAATGCAACATTTTGACCACGAAAGCGGTTCAAATATTTTTAATGTTAAGACAAACTTTTGGCAACTCATTAATTATTATGACCCACATTTTAGTGCCTTTTGCGTTGGACGTACAATTTAGGGGTTAGCTGGAAGAAGGCCGTAACTCAGAAAACATAGTTTTGAGATAATCAACAAAAACTATCTTTACCCCGCATCTCTAGCTGGAATAATATTGGGGACCATCAGTGTGGTTTTAGGCGTAATAGATCGACTATTGATCAGATTTTTTGTATTCGACAGATATTGGAGAAAAAATGGGAGTACAAGGGTACAGTACATCAGTTATTTATAGATTTCAAAAAGGCATATGACTCGGTTAAGAGACAAGTTTTGTATAATATTCTTATTGAATTTGGTATTCCCAAGAAACTACTTCGATTAATTAAAATGTGTCTGAGTGAAACGTACAGCAGAGTCCGTATAGGCCGGTATCTGTCTGATGCTTTTCCAATTCAATGCGGGCTAACCAAAGGAGATGCACTATCACTTTTACCTTTTAACTTTGCTCTAGAATATGCCATTAGGAAAGTCCAGGATAGCAGAGCCGGTTTGGATTTGAACGGATTACATCAGCTCCTTGTTTAAGCGAATGAGGTGACTATGTTAGAAGAAAACCACAAATTATTACGGAAAACACGGGAATTTTACTTGAAGCGAGTAAAGAGATAGGTTTGTAGGCTAAGCAAATCCCCAAAAGACACAGTATATGATTATGTCTCGTGATCAGAATATTGTACGAAATGGAAATATAAAAATTCGAAATTTATACTTTGAAGAAGTGGAAAAATTCAAATATCGTGGAGCAACAGTAACAAAAATATAAATGATACTCGGGAGGAAATTAAACGCAAAATAAATAGGGAAATGCGTGTTATTATTCGGTTGAGGAGCTTTTGTCATCTAGTCTGCTGTCAAAAAATCTGAAAGCTAGGATTTATAAAACAGTTATATTACCGGTTGTTCTGTATAATTGTGACACTTGGACTCTCACTTTGAGAGATGAACAGAGGTTAAGGGTGTTTGAGAATAAGGTGCTCAGAAAAATATTTGGGGCTAAGCGAGATGAAGTTACAGGAGAATTGAGAAAGTTACACAACGCAGAGCTGCACGCATTGTATACTTCAACTGACATAATTAGGAACATTAAATCCAGACGTTAGAGATGGGCAGGGCATGTAGCACCCATGGGCGAATCCAGAAATGCATATAGAATGTTAGTTGAGGTGCAGGAGGGAATACGACCTTTGGGGAGGCCGAGACGTAGATGGGGGATAATATTAAAATAGATTTGATGGAGGTGGGATATTATAATAGAGACTGGATTAATCTTACTCAGGATAGGGACCGATGGCGGGCTTAGGTGAGGACGGCAATGTACCTCCGGTTTCCTTAAAAACTATAAGTATGTAAAGTAGTGTTACTATTATATATACACACATATATATGTTGTTAAATTACATATTAATACGCACAAAAGAATTGATTATTAAAAAAAAGAGATGGATTACAAATGTAATCCGCGCGAGTGCTGGTGTCACAAATTATGGCGCGGGCACTGAAGGGTTAAATTTAATGCGACGTAATAATGTTATGCTTTACAATATTTCATGCTATAATGTGATTTCTAAGAGATTTGTTCCTTATAAAATATATATCTACATTAAATTCATGGTTTCAAAATAATATGATTTTTCCAATTTGGAAAATGACTCAGGAGGATGCAAATATACTGCTACATGAACTGAATATCGTAATTTAGCTACTTGTAAGCAAATGGATAAACCACATATATAGAATGCTAAACAAATCTGTTATATACGTCAACCTGATTATCTCACACTTCAAAGAGAAGAACAGGCTAGGACCACCAAATGTTGTCAATGAGTCGAAGACGAAAAGTCTCACAAACGTAAACTATGAAAACATGATGGCTGTGTTGGTTGTGGTGGTGGTGGTTATCTTATTATAGTTCTCGATAACCACAGTTCTATTTGTGTATGTATTAGAACAACATTCCATTGAATTTTCCGTTAGGAAATATGTTTGTTCCTATAAAACAAACCTTGCCCTTGTGGCGAATGTAGGATAACTGAAATATTTACAAAAGCTGATAGACACCATTAATTTGCAATAAATGTAGTAAATTAGAAGGGAATTCCATGTCATGCAATTAAGAAACGATCCATATATCGGAACCAACTGGAAGCTGTCACCAAATAAGGAACAGTTACCGATTCTGGTCCAGAAAAAATAAATGGGCGTGGTATAATATTGGTCCGATAGCTGCATTTCTATCACGTAAATTGTTTATAGCTTTGCCAACAGCCTAATTTGTTGAAATACATTATTGGAACAATGGTATAATAGTGTCTGTGTTGACCTACAAGTAGAAACCAGTTTATGTCTGGTTTACAACAAGGAAGTGCATTCCTTTGATTTGTTAACTCAACACCTAACAGAGCTGAGCTCCAGCTTTCAGGTTCGTGAGAGTTGTCATTTCTTAATTCGTATTAGGTTGGGGAGACAACCAATGATAATTGCTTCTTATTCAGTTTGGTATCCCTTCAACTAAGGAGCTCTTTGTGGCACAGTTTATTTATTCATTTTATTTATTTATTCATTTAAATTTAAATATACGGAATAAATAAAATAATTACAAACAAACAAGAGAAATAGAAATAAAATAATACAATCGATATAAAAAAGGAGATACAGTAGTATTAACAAAATTTGAGTCCGAATGAGCAGCGCTCGTGTTCAATCGCAGTTCAGATATAATATTAATAGGCGTATAAGAGAATATAAAATAAAATAAAATAGGAAACAAAATTAAAATAACAGTTACAGAAATTATATAATACAATATTAATAAAAGAGAAATATAGAAAAATATAATAATAATAATAATAATAATAATAATAATAATAATAATAATAATAATAATAAATAAGTAAAATAAAATAGGAACTAAAATTTAAATTATTTATTTATTCATTTAAATTTAAATATACAGAATAAATAAAATAATTACAAGCAAACAAGAGAAATAGAAATAAAATAATGCAATCAATATAAAAAAGGAGATACAGTAGTATTAACAAAATTTGAGACCGAATGAGCAGCGCTCGTGTTCAATCGCAGTTCAGATATAATATTAATAGGCGTATAAGAGAATATAAAATAAAATAAAATAGGAAACAAAATTAAAATAACAGTTACAGAAATTATATAATACAATATTAATATAAGAGAAATATAGAAAAATATAATAATAATAATAATAATAATAATAATAATAATAATTAAAATAAAATAGGAACTAAAATTTAAATTACAGCGGCAATGGAATTATATAATATAATATAATATTAACACTAGAGAAGAATAATATCGCACGTGAAAAGTAGGACTATATATATATATATATATATATATATATATATATATATATATATATTTCAAAATTATAGAATACAAATATAATATAGGTTGATTAATTCATACACATAGGCCATTTTTCAGTCTATCATTCAATATGGTATAATTGTTTGGGTTGAAAGTGCAAAAATTAATCTTAGTCTGTTAAATTTACTACAAAAACGAATAATTAACATTTGTTTGAAGAAACGTTTTGATTATCCAACTAAATTAATTTATTCTGAATTTAATATATTTAATATTGAACAAATTTATAAATACACTCTGTTAAAATTTTATCATAAAAATCGTAATAAGTTTATATTACAGACACATAATCATAACACAAGACGAAATAATAATTCAACATTAGTAGAGCCTAAATGTTTCATATCTGCTGGTCTAAAGCATAGCATTAATTTTGGCCCTCGTCTGTATAATTCTTTAGCTAAATAACACCCAGAACTTCTAACATGTAACCCACTATCATTTAATAAGAACATTAGAAACGTGTTAATGTCTTCAGTTTGATTAAATAAATTTATAGCCTATGTGTATAAATTAATCCGCTCTATTAGGCTATATTTGTATTCTATAATTTTGGAATGTATATTTTTTCAAATAGTCCTACTTTATTCACGTACGATATTATTCTTCTCTATGTTAATATTATATTGTATAGCCTAATTTCATTGTAGCTGTAATTTTAATTTTAGCTCCTATTTTATTTTATTTTACTTTCTATATTCCTCCTATATTAATTTATTATATTATACCATTTCACTGTAGCTGTAATTTTAATTTTGGTTCCTATTTTATTTTATTTTGTGTATTCTCTTATATTAATAATATATCTGAATTGCGATCGAACACGAGCGCTCCTCATTCGGTCCTCAAATTTTGTTAATATTACTGTATCCTCCTCTTTATATCGATTGTATTATTTTATTTCTATTTCCATTGTTGTAAATATATTCTGTATTATGTATATTTAAATTTAAATAATAAAATAGATAAATAAAAAATAAATAAATAAGCAATGTTGAAAATTGAATGGCTCTGGAAAGAAGTGCTTTAAGGGGTAGGTACAGCTTAAAGGAGTAAAATTTTAGAAATATTCAACATTTTTTTCCTTCATTATTGTATCTTGTACAATAATGAAAATAAGTATGTGTAAAACACTGTCCTTCTGCTATATGATAAACACGGTTTTACGATAAAAAAAATTATTTATATTTTCTTTTTCTAAATTCAAATTTCACTGTGCAGTGGTGAAGCGTTTTCCTCATAACTCAAAAAGTATCCAACATTTTGTGATGATGTTTTTTGTGTGTATTTATGCATGTCATATCTACAATATGATGCAAAATCACTCCTCTACCTTTGATAGATTGTCTGATACAAAATAAATTCATTTTAAAAAATGGTCAAATATCTAACACAAAATAAAAAATATATATTGTTTATTAAGGAATGTAGTTGAAAGAGCATGATATTGTAAACATATATATATATATATATATATATATATATATATATATATATATATATAACTAAACAGAAATATTTACATACAGAATGAAAAAAATTACAGGAGAAAGAGTTCGTCCAAAGGGCTGGACTCGGCAAGAGTACCCAAAACACTCATTGCATTTCCACGTTGAATTGCAATACTTAAACGTTGACGCAAAGAAGTAGTGCAACGAAGATCACCAGTAATGGAGATAATTGTAAACATGAGTTTCAGAAAGACAATAAAAGTGAGAGAACATGAAAAAGTTAACAAGTTTATGAGTTATGAGGGAAAGGCTTCATCACTGCACAGTGAACTTTGAATTTTGAAAAAAAAAATATAATAATAATAATAATATATATATATATATTTTTTTTTAAATCGTAAAAATAATTTTTCCATATAGCCGAAGGATATTATTTTACACATACCAATTTTCATTATTGTAAAAGATACAGTAATGGAGGAAAAAAAAATGTTGAATATTTCCAAAAATTTTGCTGATGTGAGCTATACCTAACTCCTTAAGAAAACACGCCTCATAGAAACTTTCTCCACAAAGAATTTCATAGAACCGAATGTGAATTCGTCAATGATAAATCTTCAACTGAATGAGATATGTTTTTGGTCCTGGAAGATAAAGAGCACTAGTATGAAATCCCTGTTATCCTTAGTAATAGCATTTAGTATCGAATAAAAAGTGTGCCATTGCTAGTATAGTAGTAGAAATAGCCAAGTGAATTGAAGACAAAGAAAACTAATTTTTCCTGACATCTTCCCGCAAATAACATCGAGATAACTTTCAAAATAAATAGGCAACGAAACATTTCGCCTACTAATGACAATTAATTAATTTCCAAAGCAATTGTCCATCTCCATATATATATATATATATATATATATATATATATATACATACATACATACACACATATCGACTGCCTAGTTCAAAAGGGAAACAACTCGAAATTCAAAGTTTTGCAATAGCTGCATTTAAAAACTTCATGTTGCTATCAAAAATCCAATTAACACACTCCAATTTGAAACTTATAGTAGGACTACATATATAAAACATAATTAACAGAATGCTGAGTAATTTCAATGATCCTTTGATTTTTAAGATAAATATACCTAAAGCTTTAAAATGCAAGTTTTTCATAGAATATATATCTATATATATATATATATATATATATATATATATATATATATATATATATACACACACACACACGATGTTCCATTTATCTTGTGCACCTATTACAACTTTTTTGTTTGGATAGGTATTGGAATTTTCGTTTTTGAGAGTTATGTTAGAACGAGGGGCTAACATGAGTGTAGAGATTTGGTGCATGCAACTACATTATAGTACAAGATACACGTGACGTCATCAATTTTTCAAATAGCACTACATACTTTAATCATGTTACTTTGATTACTCAAATTAAGACGAGTTCAAAAATGTATTACAATGTCACCTTCCCAATCAATAACAACAAAATGCAAAATAAATGCCATCAAAATGTGCCGTTTGTTATGGTGACCCATTCATCTGGTGCATTAACTTAAACAAAACGAAAGACGACTGACGTCCATACTCATCGTGTGTTGTGTGTTTGCTGTCTTAACATGTAAACAAACCACAACAACTGTCGACGCCACAATCCAAGTACAGTGGCCTGCAGGTTCTCCAGACGTGTCGCTACTCGACTTCTTCCTGTGAGGAACTGTAAAGAACAGTGTGTACCAGAACATTCTGACAACAGCAGACGACATGTAGTAACGCATTCGACAGGCTTGTGTGGCCATTCAGCCAGCAACATGCCGGGCAGTCATACGGTCTTTCGGGGAACGCCTTCGAATGTGCAGTAATGTGAAAGGTCACCATTTGGAACATCTTCTGTGACTCTCAAAGCATAACATTAACACACTGGAAGTACGTTTTTGTTTCGTTTTGTTGCTTTATTGATTAGGAAGGTGACATTGTGATACATTTTTGAACTATTCTCAATGCGTGTTATCAACGTAACATGATTAAAGTATGTAGTGGTTTATGAAAAATTGATGACGTCACGTGTATATATATATCCTCTCAATGTATTTTGTTATATAACTGTAATTGTGGCACAATAAACGCGTTAGGACTTAACAATTTTAAAATTTGCACAGGTATCTTACTTTTATTCTACCTTTGACCAATCACTGATGACATCTGAATAACTTTAGAATTTTGCACAACCAATAGAGACCACAATAGCAACATTGTTGATTAATGTGCGAAAATTTAGACGAGAGAGGAATAAACTTATGATTGAGATGAAGTCGAACATACTTTAGTTTATATTACGAGGAAAAGAATTATATAAAATGGTGGAATTTTAGAGGAAAATTATCCATTTTCACAGCCGTGAAGCAATGAACACAGAGATGAGGACACATTCGTGGTATTACACCAGAGGAAAATTCCTGCTGATTCGGAGCTCGATGTCAAATCAGCGTCTTCCACTTGTCTGCAGTTAGGACTCTGAAAATATATGAATTTTCACTCTCCTATATTCTGTGCCTTCTTTAAATAACGACAACACACTTGGATAAGAGCAAGTGTAGCCTCATTCAGTACCGGAAGCAAACACCCAATTGTAGCTGGTGTCACCATGAAAAGCGACTTACTCTGACACTGCTCCGGAGTCGTGAGCGTTAGACAGAGAACAGTCAAATGGCTGGACATCGAGGTCGTGCACAGTATTCAGTAATCATATTTTATGTGGTATGAAGTGACTAGAAGTGTACTGTGCAATAAAAGAGGTTTTGTAATGCTGAGGAAGCAAGGAACCACCGAAAAGACTACCACAAGTATTAATTCTGTCAATGTTAGAGATCGAACCCGAGATCCTGAGGCAGTAAACTGTCGAAAGAGCAAATACCTGTGTTGAAAGTACTTGATTAATAGACGTGACGTTACTCATGTACCTCATCTGCGAACTTAGTAAGATTATGAATCTTTTCTTCGCCAGCAGGATTTATATAGCTTGGAATTGTACCAATCATCTCTGGTTCAGTTGACTGCATACAGGTTAGTAGTGTCTGCTTCAATTTTTCCCGATTTTCCCATTTATTATTTCTTTACAGCGCCTCACGATATTTGAAGACTTCACTTTCAAAAGGACAACGAATCATTACTACTATAAAATCTGAAATTTTACCAGTCGTAAGCACTTAGGCCTATAAGTTGATGGCTGAAGGGGAGGAAATAAGAAGTAAGAGAAAACTAGAAGGGAAAAGCAGGCAGAATTTATAGGGAGAGAAGAGGAACAGACGTACGAAAGGAAAATAAGAGATAGCAAAAAAAGAGAAATCAGGTATGGGAAGGAAATAAGAGGAAAGGAGACCAGACGATATAAGAGAAAAGGGGAGAGAAGAGTGTTGAAAGCAAAGAAGATGAGAAGGTAGGAAAGGTAACTGTAGGAAAGGAAAGGAAAGGAAAGGAGACTAAAGGAAAGTAAAGAAAGGGAAAGAAAAGGAAAGGAAAGGAAAAAGAAAAAAGGAAAAGAAAGGAAAGAAAAGGAAAAGGAAAGGAAAGAAAAAGAAAAAATGTAAGGAAAGGAAAGGAGACTAAAGGAAAAGAAAGAAAGGGAAAGAAAAGGAAAGAAAAGGAAAGGAAAGGAGACTAAAGGAAAGGAAAGAAAGGGAAAGAAAGGAAAAAGGTAAGAAAAGGAAGGGAGAATAAAGGAAATGAAAGAAAGGAAAGGAAAAGAAAAGAAGGAAAGGAAAAAGAAAAAGATAAGGAAAAGAAAGTAGATTAAAGGAAAGAAAGGGAAAAAAGGAAAGGGAAAGGAAACGAAAGGAAAGGAAAAAAGGAAAGGAAAAAAGGAAAGGAAAGAGGTAAGGAAAGGAAAGGAGACTAAAGGACATGAAAGAAAGGGAAAGAAAAGAAAAGGAAAGAAAAGGAAAGGAAAAGAAAAGAAAGGAAAGGAAAAAGAAAAAAGATAAAGAAAGGAAAGGAGACTAGAGGAAAGGAAAGAAAGAAAAATGAAAGGAAAAAAAAGGGAAAGGAAAAAGAAAAAGGTAAGGAAAGGAAAGGAGACTAAAGGAAAGGAAAGAAAGAGAAGGAAAAGAAAAGGAAAAGAAAAGAAAAGAAAAAGAAAAAAGGTAAGGAAAGGAAAGGAAAGAAAGGAAAAGAAATTAAAAGGAAATGAAAGGAAAAAGAAAGAAAAGGTAAGGAAAGGAAAGGAGACTAAAGGAAAGGAAAGGAAGGGAAAGAAAAGGAAAGAAAAGGGAATGGAAGGGAAGGAAAAAGAAAGGAAAGGAAAGGAAATGAGATTAAAGGAGAGAAGAGGAGAGGAGAGGAGAAGGGAGAGGAGAGGAGGGGAGAGGAGAGGAGAGGAGAGGAGAGGAGAGGAGAGGAGAGGAGAGGAGAGGAGAGGAGAGGAGAGGAGAGGAGAGGAAATAAATAAATGAGAAGAATAAGAGTGATAGAAGGAAAAGAGGACGGCAAGGGAAATGAAATATGAGAAGGAAGCAATAAAAGTGAGGATTATGAGGAAAGAGGAAGAGGAAATAGAAAGGAAATTAAGATATAAATAGGAAAGAAATGGAGACCTTAAAGAGAATTAGGGTGCCATACAATTATTGCCCTTTTATTATGATTACACTGTTATTCTGAGTACTATTGCCTTTTTCTCATCTCTAAATAACTTTTATAATTCAAGAGAAGATTAAATGAAGAATTACACTGCTTTAGCCAAAAAAATAAAGTTGCAAGCTAGAGCTTTGTGTTGCACGATTGCATATGTAATACTGACTGCTGTTTTATATTAGGGACGATCGCGTCATTAGGTGCAGAAGAAATATGCTTCATTTATTACAGCCTTGCATGAATTATCTCAGAAATATCTATGAGCTTGAATTAATCGTCCATTGTGGGAAGCTGCCAAGAACGTCTACCTACTCTACAGCTATTACGAGATGATTGATGAACGCCAGTTGCTAAATGGCTGCAGCTTCCATAATATCGATGCACAAGCCCTCGAGAAACACTCAACGGCAAACGTGAGAAATCCGACTTTTGTTTATTTGTCCAATTGAACAACAGAAGGTTTCATAATCAGAACAATTTAAAACATATTACAGAGCCATATTAAATTGATACCTGTGACTGCAATCTTCTACATTGTAGTATAATTTAAAATACGGAATTGAATCAAAAATAGCCATAGTGCACTCAAGAGCTAAAATGCCGCTCTCAATAGTATCACAGAAACACAAATCTTGCCTTACATGTAAGCTAAACGACTGCTAATCAATTCTGTTTACGGTCTGATGCCAGGGTTTCCATGATCTTCCCAAATTTCTCCTTCTTCTTGTACATAGGCAAGAATTAATCTGGGCCAGTCATGTCAATTGATGCCCACAGGAGCAAGAGCGCGCTTTAGAGCTCAGGAGAGCCTGAGCGCTTTACAGCGAAAAGGAAAGAGACAGACGAAAAAGGTAGTATATGCCGCTTGGTCGAGCTATATTCAGGGATGGCCAGCACTGAGTCAATAGATAAAGGGAAGAGAACTTATTAAAACTGTATCCATGTTAATTTTTAGATTTGTCTGAGAAGTATAAGTGCATTATAAGAATGAAAGTTTTAATTGTAATGCTCATTTTTCACAAGTTTGATTTTTTTATTCAAAAGAAATATTTTCTCAACTTTTTTTTATTGAAAAGTGAAATTTTCAGATATAGGCCTATTTGTTCAGTAGCCTTATAGAATGTTTTCGTAAATCTAATATACCGTAAATACGTATTACTGAAGATAATATTGAATTTTTTAAAAATATTCGCATGGAAATTGTTTGTAAGGAAATGAATTAACAAAGCAACTGCTGTTACGTCATCATAAGCAAAAGATAAGTGCCCATGTGTTGCAAAATGTCATTTCTATAGCTTCAGGACGTTTCGAGAAAATAATTTAATATTATGATGTTAGGAAGTTGTTCACCAATATCACCTTAAAAGCCTAATGCGAAAAGAGTTTTGTTATGGAATATTAGTTACACTTAAAACATATGCAGTACCTAGGTAACTTTGCTTTGTACTATAATATTGTTTTGATTGGTTTATTGATTACTTTTATAAGGCTAAAGGTATCATCAATATAAATTCCATCATGTCATACTCAATCCCTTTCTTTGGAATATCACTTTGTTTATGAATGATGTGTTTCATTCACTTAGTACAGTATAGTTGTACTACTATGGAATTTATGAGAATATTCCTCCTTAACTCTTTATTATGTTCTTGAAATTTAAAACACAACTGCAATATTAAGAAATTGGTATTAGTACTTTTGTTTTACAGACAATATAGATAATATCAAACAGAAAGAAGCCATATAAAAATAACGACACAAAATTTTACGTTCCGTCTGAAGTTTGTACACTACTGTTTTCTTAATCCAACAGGCTGCTTATTGATATACACAACCCTCCCTCTTTCCATACTTAAGCGCATGATGCCCGCGCACGACGTCAAGGTCAGAAAAATGCGCTTGCTTTGACATCACTGGTCTAGGCCATCTAGAGCATTCCATCCTCTATATATATATATATATATATATATATATATATATATATATATATATTTCTTTCTTCCACTGAAGTCTATATTGTTGAACAAAATGAACTATAGGATCTATTTCAGTTCTTTCAATGTGTCTTCATTTTTAAGATTTTCTAGCAATGAACATCCCGCTGTCCGTCTCATTAACCTCATTTCAGCTGCTGTTAGCTTTTTTCTGTGGTTACCAAACGTCCGTATTTAGCAGGACATGTCCGTATTTTGAAGGTTTGTTCTTCCGTCCGTATTTATTTTTGAAGATTTGTTAAATGCCCGTATTTTTATGGAAAAGTCACAATAATCTCATTTTTTATAATTACATTTCAAAACATAATTCTGAACTACGAATAAAACTATTGTTTTTCGCCCATATTTTATTCAGATTCTGAACTTATTGCAACAGTGGAATAATGTTCCAAGTATTAGCATCACTAGTCAATAAACTTTCGTTACACCGTTACAATAGTTCTGCAAGTATTTGCGTCAAAGGTCAGTATTCTCTTTCGAATATAAGCCACAAATAAACCATGACAGATCAGCTTTGTCCGTAAAATCTGTCGATCGGCGTTCATAAACAGTAGCATGATCCGCGATACCATCAGTAACACGAGGTTGAGTAAATTTATATTTTTTTCACCTGAAAATCAATATCAGTAAAACTGTAAACATACGAAATAATTCTTCCTAGTTACTGAAGGCCATTATTTCAGTGATCTGACAGCAAATATATGTTGAGTGAAGTAGTTTTTGTAATTATGGCTACATGTAAAATTTGGTTAAAAAATAGGTCAGTGTTTCTCATGTAGGCCTATGTTTCTGTATACGTGCTGGAATTAAAATGTACTGTACAGTGATTATTTTTTCTATTTTAAATGTATTTTAATTATTTTATTTTATTTTATAGATAATTATTTAATATATGCCTACGAAACTTTCAAACAATAATCAATTAAGTTAGAATTTTGAATCTGAAAAAGTGCTAAAGAATAAGACATCTACAAACGTTTTTGTGGTCGGAGTTTGACCTGCTTTTTGAACTAGTTTGTTCTGTTTTATTCACTAATGAGTATCTCGTAACTCTAGCCTTTTATCTAAAAGTTTATTAAGGAATTTAATATTCAGATTGCAAGTACTTTTAACATTGCCACTGTCATCAACATATGAGTAATAAATTTTTATGTAGGAAGTTTACCAACCTTTCGCACAATTCACAACCCGGAGAACTAGGATTATTTTTGTCGGTTTTCTTTCCCTAGATGGCTTGTCTTCCCAAACTATGAGGTCCCATCTAACCCTCTGCATTAACCTTTAGACAGGAATGTAATCCTGGTTTTCCCCTTATGCTGATTATCTCTACTACGGCTGAGTTTTGTTCAGGGACACTGACGCCGTCTTTGAACTGAATAATTAAAAAAAAAAAAACTTTTTAAACATGTAATGAAAAACTACACTTTATTTTCTGTTTTATAAGCAGTAATTTGCCATTTCCAATTTTAAGTCATTTTTTTATATCCTCAATTCTTTTCTTATGAAATAATGACATCTAAGCTAAAATTTTAAGAAAATATATTTTGAAAGTTCTTCGTACTCGAATGTGGTTACAAATATTTTATGGCCTACTGTTCAATGCGAAGTTAATGATTTACTGACATAACACGACGTACAAAATAAACATTCATGTATGCTACAAGTTTTGTTTCTCTACAAAAACTCCCAATTCTAGAAATTGGAAATGTTAGATTCGAAATATTTGAAAATGCTGACGTGTTTAACTGTTTTGCATTACGTAACTATTTTCATTACTCTATTAAAGATCCCTTATAACTCTATGCGCTGATATTTATTAACTACTAAAATAGGCTATTCAGGTTATAACTATAGTCGTAATGAAAGCAATAGCAGAAATAATTTAATGGGGCTAAATTTTTTTCGCCATAATGTTTTGTATTGCCAGAAAAAGTTGATTAATTTAACTCGATCACAAAGAGTAAAATTTTAGCTCTCTGCCGAGGTAGGGCGTGGCTGTGGTTCCCGTAAAAATAAGGATACGCAGCAGAAAACATTAGAATCTTATTAGTTTTCTAATAACTTTAAACAGTTTTCCGATATGAATTAAGACAAAAGCTTAGCGATATCGCACACCGACTGCGGTGATATAGAAAAACGTTTCGCCATTGAATTTCAACGACGACACGTCAGAGACAAAATTGGTAGTTTAAGTAGGCCTATTCCGCATGTGGTCACACGACGCAGATTAGGCCAATAAATTTTAGTATTTGGTTATCTTAATTGTTCTGTAGTTTACTATTGAATTTGTGATTATTTTTTCCTCAATTATGTTGAAAGATTAATTTTATTGTTAGGCCTACTATTACACTTTTGCTACTTCATACTACTTTTTACCAATAAAACATAAGAAAGGACGTCTTTAAACCAATCATGTCTGCTTATCGTACAATTTTATCGCTTCCCTAGCATTTGTTTAATTTTATCGCTTCCATAGCATTTGTTTGTTTTTATCACTACCCTAGCATTTGTTTCTTTGTTTGCCAACATTTCAAACTGCACTGGTCTGAACGTTAAAAAAACAGGAAATTACAGTCGATGCACAGCAGTTTCAAATATGACTCGCATTGGCATTCAAGAACAAGAATTAATAAAGATCACTGGTCAGAACAATGCATTTTCTCTGATACCCTATTTACAAATAAATGAAGAGCACCATTCGGAAATCCTGAATAAGTTTAGGAATACACCACGTACATCAACGAGTTCTACTTCGTTTAACACACACGTCCAATATAACATCAACTGTACCACCAACCACTAAAACATTCAAATTTCAACATTGTACTTTCAATAATTGTTCGTTTAAAAATTATTCATGTTTATTTTTCATTTCATCATTCCTAATTAAAACATTTCTAACGTTTGTTTATATTATTTAGGTCATGTTACAGCTTCTATTGTATGATGTTATGAATAGTCACGTATCAGAGATTGTTTAATACTAATATTTATTGAAAATCATCTGTCAAGTGAGGTTGATTACTGGAATCAGGTTAATTGAAGTGGAATGCAATATAAAAATGACACTGAATCAACAAAGCCTTCTTGACTAGTAACCGTTCACAGAGTTCAAGGAAGATTCTGTAGTTGGCATAACTGATAAGAAAACAGCTAATCATAACACACTACTGCCATCTAGCGGAATATTTGTAATGTTAAGATGGTACAATAATACATTTGAAGACAGTTCAGTATTTTCATAAGTTAATTAATATTTTATTGTATTAGAGTACTTCGTTACTTCTAATCTTTATACACTTTTTTCTAATCATGTAATAGTCAATTAAACCCCACTCGAGTTTGATTTTCTCTAGATAAATCAAAACCTCTAGTGAGATTACTGTTGATAATTCAGTTTCATGATAGAAACTGAAGTTATCAGGAAGCTGATGAAAGAATTTGTGGTTTCGCTTCTTTAGCATAAAGCAGTGAGCTACCTACATCTAACGTTGTCAGAGTGCTGAAATGTTTTGATTAGACTTCTGGAGTCACTCTAGAATTTTGTTTGTCTCTCTTTTCATTTGTCGCCTGAACTAGAAACACCGTTTTTTGTGTCCAAGTCATTTTCTGCGTCTGCGTTCTGAAATAAATTCAGATATGAACTATAGTTCTGTCTTAACGAGCACCAACCGTGATATGGAATTCAAGTCGGAGCAGCGAGTTCGAGCAGACATGTACCATTGCAATCCTGGTATCAACGCATCCCATTGTTCATGTCACGCAAGCGGCACGCGTGCTGGACTTCGCTATGACTAATCAATGTTGTTATGAATCGTGAGTCGCTGATCTTCCCACCCTGTTACGTGACGTCCGTTCATTGGCCGTTGTCGCCGTGTCGAATCGGATTTATAACGTGGGCATCATGGCGACAGAGTTTACATACTACTGCAACATCCGATGAGCACGGCTGAAATTTGAACACACCGTATTATGACTTCAATGGCGTATTAGGGAGTCGCCGTAAGCAATGTTCTGGCGAACACACTTCCCTTTATATTTTACATTCACCATTTCATTGCAATTACTTTAATATGAGCGGAACTTAAAATTTTTATTACGACTATTTCGTTTAGATGATGTTATTCCATTTTCGACCAATGAAATATAATTAAATTTTGAATTCCAACCACTCATAGTTATACATCGCGATAATTTTTGCAACTCGTTTTATCACAATCAATTTATCGCATGGTCGTTCTTTTTTTTTAGTCAGTGTCGCCAACTGTTTCCCCGTAAATCGATGAGAATGAATCCATATGTAATAATTAAGTACTAAATAGGTGAGGGGGTTAAACCTACAAAGTAGGACTTGTCTTAAACAGCACGTACGGTCAGAAGACCCGTGCATGGGATTTAAGAGAAAATTCTGTTAATATGATACATCTGTATGTGTAATACTGCTCAATAAATCCATTTATCTATCTAAAAAAAGTGCAAAATCCTTCTTCCACATTTACATCTTCGTCTTCTAATTCCATGTCCATTTTAGGCTATCTAAAGAAAGTACGAGGCGCATCCAGAAAGTAAGTTTCCCGATTTTTTCCCCTTGAAAGTAAACGTAATTAGCCGTGTCAATTGCGCATGCGTAACAGATCTATGACGTATCAATCATATGCCAGCCGGACAGGTCCCGCCTGGTGCCAGTAGCGTGGCAGCAGTTGTCCGAAATGGAAGCTCTTATTCCTTCTCCCGCCGCCTGCGAGGTTCGGTCGGTGATAAAGTTCTTTAATGCACAAAGCATTGCGCTAATTGAAATTCATCGGCAGCTCTGTCAGGTCTATGGGCCGAACATCATGAGTAATAATAATAATAATAATAATAATAATAATGATTTATTTTAGCTGGCAGAGTTAAGGCCGTAAGGCCTTCTCTTCCACTCAACCAGCAAAAAGTGTATATACATATGCATGAACTTACAAAGAATCCAACAATTTGATTGAGATGAGAGTTACATGTATACAAAAGTTATTTACAAATTAAACAACAAAATACTATGAACTATTAATTAAACACTGAAATAAACTGTGTAGCAGAATTAAACTAAAATACATAGAATGTTAATATATTTCAAATAATATTAGATAATAGAAAGAGATTATTACGAGACAATTAAAATACAGCACAATCAGGATGATGTCTAAAGAAAAAAGTAACAATGTAGTCAGTGATAGTTTAAATCAGTATGATTGGAGTGAAATGCTAATAAGGTTATCTTTTAAGCTGTTCTTAAAGGTGTTTATTGTCTTGCAGCCCCTAATACTTTGTGACAAGGAATTCCATTGACGCGAGGTGGATATTGTAAAAGATGATGAATAACAAGATGTTCTATGAAGAGGTATACTTAGCGTGCCACAGATAAGTGATCTGGTATTTACATCGTGGTTAGAGTATAGATAAGAGAAACGAGACGAAAGGTAATTTGGTGTTGAAGTGTGCAGAATTCGAAAGAGTAAAGACAAAGAGTGTAAAGTTCTACGTTCTTTAAGTCGGAGCCACGAGAGACTTGCGAAGGACGGTGATATGTGATCATACCGTCGGATGTTGCACACGTATCTGACGCACATATTCTGAGCTCGCTGTAACTTGACTGACAATTCAGAACTTAGGTCACTTAACAAAACGTCACAATAATCGAAGTGCGGCGTTACTAGGGTTTGCACTAGGGTAAGTTTTAGTTGCTGGGGCAAGAAGTTTCTCAAGCGACTCAAACAGTGAATGGAGGAACAGATTTTTTTTATCGTTTCTTTAACTTGAAAATTCCAACTTAGATTATTATCAAAAAAGAAGCCAAGATTTTTTACGACAGATGAATAAGGGATTAGCGTGTAAGCAGATGGTGCGTCGCTGGTGTAGGCAGTTTTCCGAAGGTCGTCAAAGTGTCCATGATGAAGAGCGCATTGGGCGACCGTCCCTCATCAATGATAATCGTGTTGAGCTGGTGCGGCAGTGCATCATGGAGAACCGTCGCTTCACGATTACGGAGCTGAGCAGCCATTTTTCGCAGATATCGCGATCCTTGTTGCATTGGCATTGTCACTAAGCATCTGCTGTTCAAAAAAGTGTGTGCCAGATGGGTGCCGAAAAACCTGACACCCGAACACAAAATGCAACGTTTAGGAGCAGCACTGACATTTCTGCAACGGTATCACGATGACGGCGACGAGTTCCTCGATAGGATCGTCACGGGCGATGAGACTTGGATTTCGCACTTCACCCCGGAAACCAAGCAGCAGTCAATGCATTGGCGGCATAGTGGAACTCCGGTTAGGACGAAATTCAAACAGACGCTGTCGGTACGGAAAGTGATGTGCACGGTGTTCTGGGACAGGAAGGGCATTCTGCTCATTGACTTCCTTCCAAGAGGTGAAACAGTGAACGCTGAAAGTTACTGTGAAACACTGCGAAAATTGCGACGTGCCAGTCAAAACAAGAGGCGTGGAATGCTTACTGCAGGTGTTGTGCTCCTCCATGACAATGCTCGTCCACATACGGCTCGGCGCACAGCAGCTGTTTTGACGGAATTTGGCTGGGAGTTGTTTCATCATCCACCATACAGTCCTGATCTTGCTCCCAGCGATTTTCACGTTTTATTGCACCTCAAGAAATTCCTGTCCTCCGGTGAGCGTTTTGGCAATGACGAAGAGCTGAAGACGGCTGTCACACGCTGGTTCCATTCACAGGCGGCAGAGTTCTACGACAGAGGGATACAAAAGTTGATCCCACGATACGACAAGTGTCTCAATTCTGATGGTGGCTATGTTGAAAAATAGCTGAAACATTGCTGTACCTGTTGCCAATAAATGTTTTCCTGAAAGTGTGTGTTCTTTTTTTTTTTAATAGGGAAACTTACTTTCTGGATGCGCCTCGTAGTAACACTCCTTCATTCAGGTTTGATGATTACGTTTTCAACAATTGTACATTTCATTAATGTATAAATAAGGTTACTTGTAATTATGTTATAAAATGTTTAAATTAAATTATGATTTCTGTAGATAATGAAAATGTATTTTCGTTATAATGACAAGAGAAAATCGCAGTACATGTAATTAACATTTTTAAATCTGTATTTCGCTTTTCGCAATTGACATTACTAAGTAACATCCAATTTCTTTAATCCAGTAATCGATATTCATCTATTTGAATTTCACAATGTCTGACTAAGTAGACTGATAGATACAAATAAATATACAATTATTAACATTTTGTGAGCGAATTTTAGGGATACATTACATTTTAATTTTATTCACGAAATAGTCATAATAATAGTCACTCGAGGTGTGAGATTTTCCACTCGCGGGAAATTCAGACCTCTTGCGACATTAGGGTAAATTAGGGTCTGTTGGACAGTCGGGCATGTTGGACACTTTGTACTTTAACGTGTTACCTCGCCACTTGTGGGCACCACATTCTGCTAGAAGTCAATGACGGAAGTAGCCTCACTCGTGGCTTCTTTCGTCATTGACTTCTAGCAGAATGTGGTGCCCACAAGTGGCGAGGTAACACGTTAAAGTACAAAGTGTCCAACATGCCCGACTGTCCAACAGACCCTGTTTTATCCTACTACAGAATTATAGATAACCTCAAACATTACTGTTCTACTATTCCAGAAAATACTAAGTAAACAAGGTTATGAAGTAAGCATGGAAAATATAAAGGAAATCATAATAGAAATTTGTATACATAACACCATTTTCCACAGAAATATTTACAAAAAAATGTAAGCCATAAAATATAAAATATCACATTGAAAATAAGCCAGATTTCCAAGCGGAAACAGATAAAAAATTAAATAATGAAAAACGCAAGTTCATGCATAACAAAACGTCGCCAAAACATTTTAATTTGAAATTTATAGTATCTAGGCATGCATCTGCCCATCTGAATGTGTACCTGTCTGCTTTCTGTATAGAATAGTGATTTAAAACTTTATGTTATTCCAAATGGTGTGATATTTCTGAGTTCTGCACAGTGTCCGAGATGCAGAAGCAGCAACATGTCGGAGCAACATCATAAGAGAAATGAAAGAGGAGCGATCAGACAGACTATGTTGACAACGGTGCCAGCAGATAGGTTCCCTTTGTCTTCCCTGCACTGATGATGGAGAAGGTACACTGAAGTTCAAAGATATCTGACCCTACTAATCGATAGTGATCGATAATTTGTTGGTGTAAATGTGACTTCTTTAGTTATTACTTCTATGAGTAGATGGCGAAGATATTAGTCCGTGTCGCCAATCGTACATAAATATACCCATATTACAGAATTCAATAGTTTATCTCTCTTTGCTGATTATAAAATAACACTGGGTTTAACTGTAAACATCTGATATTGTTATTCATGAGAATAATTTATACTTAATCTACATAATCATTTCCCCGACACTTTTTAATCGTCCCAATAATGGTGTCACCCCTTGAGAACTAGCGGAACTATTTCAAAGTTTGTCAATTTTTTATATCTTTGGTTCTGACTTATCCCGTGGTTAGAAAGTTCGTTTACACGATCATAAAATCGTAGGTCAGATATCTTTGAACGTCAATGTACCAACAGTGAAAAGTTTCATATTTATGGAATCAGAGATTATGTACTCGTATGTAAACAAACTTCCCCTAAAATAGGGGCTGCCTGAAGGACAAATATACAAGTATTAATAAATAAGTACAATTTTATGAAAATGTTTTCGTGATAAAAATATATCGTGACATGTAATATTATTAGAGTCGAACTTCGATATATCGCAAAGCTTCCAGAAACTGCTAATACTTCGAGTTATTGAAAATCTGAGATATAAAAATAAGAAAAAAATATCCAATACCATAAATTATTATTATTGATGACAAGTATTACCGACAAACTTTCAACAAAGTGAAGTTCAAGGTTGTTCATAGACTCGGTATTTACTTTTCAGGACAACGATTTTAGAAATCTATAACAAACTTTGAAAAGAAGAATTTTAAAGTCATATAAATGCCATTATGTACGTTGTGCTACACCGCTGCAGTAATGATTGACAGGGGTCATTCAATTTTGCTGACACGTGTACATAACTTTCATTTTCACCTTAAAATCGAGCTAAAGGATATGTATTTCCTACTAGGAAGAGAAATATTCGACACATCGAAAAAATCGAGTAACAAACTTCGAGATATAGAAAAATTATTACATGTAAATTATACATGATTCCTCCGGGAAATTAAATTTACTTCGAGATATCGAGAAATTTATTTATAGAAGTCGAATTTCTATAAATAAATTTCTCGAAACCTCGAAGTCTCTGCTGCATAATTGACGTTCTCTTAGTGTAAGTCACTGGTTCTTGTTATTCTTATTGAATAGCGGTGGGGAACTGAGTAGTTAGAATAAAAATTCTGTGACATAAATACATTGTTCTGTGCTCTGTAATTTTGATAAGAGAACGACGACGTGCTTTTGTAATACATAACACACGCAGGTGCGACACAATTGCAATAGCAGTCTGATATGAGCCCTTCAGAGCAGAAGTGGTGTAAGTCAAGAATGGGTAATGAGGGTTAAAGTAAACATTCTGTAAAATACAGCGCAAAGTAGCAATTAATATTTAGTTTATTTAAAGTATTAGTAGTCAGTACATTGCAAGAAGGACATATCAATTGCTACGTTGCGCTGTATTTTACAGAATTTTTACTTTAAACCTCATTATCCAATTTTGACTTAACTTACACCACTTTTGCTCTGAACGGCTCAATAATGTTCATCCTGTCCTGTTCAAGATTCTTTTCCTAGTTACTCCCAGTAAACATTAACCTAAGCTTGTCATTTTACAGTACCAATAGCAAATACTCTACAATGATAATACTGGAAAGCTTGCCTGGTTAGCATTACAAGCGGCGGCGAAAAGTGACTGTGCTGCTATCTAGCGTCTTGGATTGTTTATACACTCCTTGCGGCGTGCTAGGTTACGTGAGGAAAAACGGAGAAGTGTGCATTTGATGTCTATAAGAAACTGCAAATCAATAGAATTATTCAGAGTCCCAAGGTTCACAACAAATTAATAAGAAGTTACAAAGTTATTGGAATAGAAATGAAATGAGACAATTCTTGTATTTTCAAATGTAATTATGATTTAGTTGTGCATTACTTTGGAAACTTTCATACATTGCGTATTTCGTTTCTTAGCTAATGGTTATCCATTTTATTTTTGATGTAACAATTTATTAGCACATTGAAATATTTGTCAGTGAAGATACTGGCACAGTCGCTGCTTTAGGAATGAAGCCTGTATCTTGTATTTTATCATTTATATCAAACAGATGTAATTTTAAAATGTCTGCAGGCATGGTATCTTTTGATGGAAAATAACTTACAATTTACTTTAAAATTTTACACATTCCTCGAATAATGAAAACCATTGTTTGGTTTTCAAATGGTACTTCCGAAATTTTTACGTCAGTTGAAGTTTGTTGATTAGGCCTAACTATACCTAATTCAATGAATCCCTCAAAGTGTCTGTTTTAGCACTATAAGTTATATTTTCCTTCAAATACATTTCATCTTCAATATTCAGTGGCAGAATCTCGGATTTTATTTTTAATAATTAATTGTAAAATGGTATGATTATACCGGGGCCTATATCAAATCCATGAAGTCAATTTTTGAGAAATCTAACTTTTGGTAACCATAATTTTCTTCTTAAAAATCTTTAGCCTTGAGGTGAACATTAATGGAAAGTTGCGGCAAAACTTTTGTCGTAACTGGAACATCGTCTCTGCGTTTCCTTCTTTTTAAGCACACTTGTGACCAATGGATTCATCATATTGAACAATTTTAATTAAATCGGCATTTGAACTTGCTGTATTCAGAGCTGTCATTACCACTTGAGCCTTTTTTATCTTTTAGGATTTCTTGCATCGTAAAAAATAGCTTAATTTACTGAAATATGAATAATGCCTTTAAAGTATAGGACTAGGCAAATTATTTGTCCGAATAACTACCTGAATCACTTATTATGAAAAAAAAAAAAAAACATGAGTCCACTTTCTTCACAAAATCAACTATTCACATTTTTATATTACGCATCCCAAGGCACACTATTTGGTTAAAAAAGTAAAGACTTTAATTTTTTTATACGAAGAAACTATAAAGAAATTGTGTCTTGTATGAACAATGTAAAGTAGATTTATGCATTTTAGTACATAACTGTTTCAGTTAACATAGAGAATATGTTATTGCTAATGCACTATCTAATTACATGATGGAGAAGTATCGTCTGTCGTTTCTGTCTGATATAAAAAAACCCGTAGCTTCCTCGATGCAAGATCTAATATGTTTCTTTGGGACCTTCGAGGTTCTTTCATTGTGATTTGATTTTGACTCGTTTTCGGAAGGAGCTATTAAATTCAGTGAAGGAATAGCTGTTATCTTCAGTCTGTTATTAAAAGCAGAGTATTAAAAATTAACAGTCCTACGACTGATTTGAAACTCAGGTAAACTTTTTCCAATTTATTGCAGTCTATTTTTATTTACCCCATAATGTTTCAAATTATGGTTACTGAAATCCGATAATCAAAAGTGATCTCAATATATTCTGTGATTTTTGTGCAGATATTCTGTCCCTCTAATTTTAAACGTTTCGTCTAGAACTGTTGACAACGTTTTTAGTTAGTGCTCGCATTTTGCTTATGATATTGTTTGTGTTTTGTTTCGTAAAGAATTTTAGATAAGAACGCAAATAGCGATAGCAGTTGAAGCGCCCTATTAAACCTCATTACTGTGCTCCAACCACGAGAAAGTCTCCGCCGGATGAGACGAAAGGGAGTAATGGTGTGAATGAATGTTGATGTCATAAGATGTCATAAGGTCACACAAGTGGGTACTCATATCTCTATTGGCTCGCTGTCACAGCACAAACAATAACATTGATACACATGTTTATACTACCCTAGTTACAAAATTAGATCACTGTTAATCTCCTGGTCTTTTAATCTCTCCATACAGGAAATAACAAATGCAGGAGAGTGCATGGCTTTTAAACAGACATTATAACGATAATATTATATATCTACTTCACTCCAATACATGTCGCAATAGTAAGCACATTCCTTTCACGGTTGATATCCTGGTTGGAGAACAGTAACTAACGTCTGTCTTTTGCATTTATTTACCCAATGACTATGGCACACCTAAAAGACAAAAGCAAATAACTGTAGAATAGTAGAACAATAAATAATAATAATAATAATAATAATAATAATAATAATAATAATAATAATAATAATAATAATAATCGTTATCAACATAATCTTGTAACAGAAAAAGTAATATTCAACTGGCGTTTACGCGACTACTCCCAATCTCTATATTTTGGAAATCTGAAGAAAGATCTAGCATATTTTGCTAAGCGTAGTTTTTACAAAACACAGAAGAAACAATTCCACATTTAACTGACATTGTGTGCAACTATAATGAGAATAATCCTTACGACATCACGTGTTTGTTCAAGAACAAAGCTCATATCGCAGTTCATCAGGCTGTTCGTCACGTCATCTTCGCTGCCTACAATCCCTGCCGCTAGATAGCACTGGCGAGTCATTCGCCAATTTTACCGTGAACTTTCCGGTATTATCATTGTAGAGTATTTGCCAATAGTTTAATATAATTAGATGCCCACCTCCAGTAAATCCAGATTGTAAGCATAGTAGACTGATTGAAGGTTAAAAAGAGAAGAAAGAATCATAGTTCAAAAAAATTCAAATTTGAGATATTAAGCATGTGGTGAGGGTATTGCAGCGGCCTCCTACTGAATTATTAGTCAGTGGGAAAAAAAACATAGTCCTCTCTTATAGTAGTCGAAATTTGCAGTGGTTTTCATAAAACAGCCACAGTCCAAACATTTTTTTTGTGAAAACAGCCATTATCCAGACGACGGTAGCATTTACAAATATACCATTCTTTCATCCTGAAACATTAATCCATATAATTTTAAACTGTAGTGGATTGGCAGTACTGCTTCTTATGTACGCGGCAAAAGCCACCTCGGAGAAAAATATTGTAAATTTTATTAGTAACAACAATGTAATTTATTCGTCACAACAATAATTCCTTTCTACAATTCGCCTTAAACGCTCTTGTCAACAATTGGATTTTCACTCAACACAGTATTCGTTATAGCACTCCACCGACGACAATGACAATTTACTTGGACTAGTACGAACAACAATGAACTGTTAATCTTAACTAATATTTACAAAGCACTATTTACAAATCAGAACTATCAGTTCTCAGTTCACAGTTCTTCTAGCTCAGTCACTCGAGTTCACAGTATCTCGAACCACAGACCTTCAGAGACAGTCCACTGTACTCGAACTCAGGTCCCTCCAACTGCGGTCCACTGCACTCGAATTCAGGTCCCTCCAACTGCGGTCCAACGCACTCGAACTCAGGCCTTCGAATGCTGATACAGTTGCGGACGCACACTCGAGTCGAACTCCGGTACACAAGACTGGCTTGCTTGCTCTGGCTTACTCACTGACTGAAGAACTGAAAACTCCTTCGCGTCCGTAATTTATAACCGCAGCAACGTAACCGAGAGACTTCGAATTCGCGATTTTTCCACTTCGACGGGCTTCTGGAAGAGTCGGGAAGGTCCGTTCCCCCTTCACTCCGTAAGCAGCTGCGCGCGCGATCTCCCTCGCCGCGTAGGCCCTTTCCCCTCTCTCCGCCGCGCCGTCCATCGGTGCTCCGTGAAGCCCGCGCGATCTGCTCTCTTGCGGGACGCTGGTCGTGAGTTCGAATCTCACGTCGCTGTCACATTGCTCCCTCCTTAGGGCTGTTCGTCCCGGGCAGTCCCTTGGTAGGCTGCTAATCGGTCCAGATGCACCACCATCATCTTCCCTCGAGGTTGTCGCTGGATGCGGTACACCACGTCGTTGATCCGGGTCACCACGCGGTATGGTCCATCCCAGGCACGCTGCAGCTTTGGTGATTTCCCTTTGGTCCTGGTAGGTCGATACAGCCACACCAGGTCGCCCTCCTGGAATCCTGCAGAGTTGGCTAATCTGTCGTAGCGCACTTTCATCCTGTCGCTGGCCAACTTGAGGTGCTCTCTGGCCAGTTCGTGAACTCCATTCAACTTCTCGGTGAGTTCTGCCACATAGTCAGTCGCTGGTTGGTCGGCGCTGGGTGGCGTGCCAAACAGCAGATCGCAGGGCAGGCGCAGCTCTCTCCCGAAGACCATGTTTGCCGCTGTCATCCCTGTTGTATCGTGGACCGAAGCTCTGTAGGCCAAGAGGAACAGTGGAATTCTGGCATCCCAGTCTCGCTGATGGTTGGATACCATCTTCCGCAGGTGCTCCTCCACGGTTTTGATGTATCGTTCCACCATGCCGTCGGACTGTGGGTGGAGGGGAGTGATCCTGGTTTTATGCACCCCCAGACGCTCGAGCAATTCTCCCATCAGGTTGGATTCGAAGTTGCGCCCCTGATCGCTATGCAATTCCCGGGGCACCCCGAATCGGCAGATGAAGTTGTCAAGCAGCGCGTCGGCCACCGTCGAAGCCTCTTGGTTGGGAATCGTGTACACCTCTGGCCTTTTTGTGAAGTAATCCATGGCGACTAGCAGGTAGCGATTCCCGATCCGTGACCGGGAACGGTCCAGCAACGTCGATGGCGATCCTCTCAAAAGGAGCTCCCACGTTGTACTGCTGCATGGCTCCCCTGCTGCGTGTCCTTGGACCGCGACTGGCTGCACAGGTGTCGCATCTTCGGCACCATTGTTCCGTGTCGGTTCTCTGATACAACCAATAGAACCTCTGCCTTAACTTGTCCAGCGTCTTGTTGGCTCCCAGGTGGCCTCCAGTCATTCCAGCATGAGTCTCCTCCAGCAATTCCTTCACCATGCTCCTGGGCAGGACAAGTTGTGCTATGCGGGTCTTTCCATCGGCCGACTCCCAAATCCTCTTCAGGATACCGTCCTTGACAGTGAAGGATTCCTACTGGGCCCAGTAGCTCTTGTAAGTGGTGCTACGGTTGGCGATATTGGCCCATACTGGTCTCTGGCCGGACACCACATCACGCAGTAGCTGTCCAATGTTTGGGTCCTCCAGCTTCTCCCTCCTTATGGCGGCGTTATCCCATCCTGGGCTCGGTTGGGCGGCAATTGCTCGGACTGCGTGGGCGCCATCCCGCTCTTCTACTTTCAGGCAGTGTTTGCAGCCATCCGGGCACGGACGTCGTCATAGTGCATCAGCGTTGGAATGTTTCTTCCCTTGTCGGTGTTCAGAGGTAAAGTTGTACTCCTGCAGACGTTGAACCCAATGGGCGGTCTGCCCCTCCAGATTCTTGAAGCCCAATAGCCAGGTGAGTGCAGAATGGTCTGTCCTCAGATGGAATTCCTGGCCATACAAATATTTGTGGAAATGCTTCAGGGCTTCCACAATCGCAAGAAGTTCTCTACGCGTCACACAGTAGTTTCTCTCAGCCTTGGATAGTGTTCGGCTGAAGTAGGCAATCACCCTCTCGTGCCCGTCCTGTTCCTGAGAGAGTACTCCGCCGATGCCTACGTTGCTAGCGTCCGTGTCGAGCGTGAACTTCCTTCCAGGGATGGGATATCCCAGTACAGGAGCAGTGCAGAGCGCCTCTTTCAGTGGCTGGAAGGATGACTCCGCCTCGTCCATCCACTGGAATTGTCGTTTCTCCTCGGTCAGCTGGGTTAGAGGCTTAGCGATGTTGGCGTACCCAGCTACGAACCTTCTGTAATAAGTGCAGAGGCCGAGAAAGCGGCGCAGGTCCTGCTTGTCCCTCGGTCTCGGCCATCCTCTGACGGCTTGTAGCTTCTCCGGGTCCGTGGCCACTCCGTTGGTCCCTACTACGTGTCCCAAGTAGTTGACCTTCTTCTGGAATAGATGACATTTCTTCGGGTTCAACTTCAGTCTGGCTTGTCGCAGTCTCTCGAACACTTTCCTCAGGTTCAACAGCTGTTCGCCGAAAGTCTTGCCCACTACGATGACGTCATCAAGGTACAGCAAACAGATGTCGTATGTCAGGCCTCTCATTACGGACTCCATTAGTCTCTGGAATGTAGCCGGGGCGTTGCAGAGGCCGAACGGCATAACGGTGAACTGCCATAGTCCTTGGCCTGTAGAGAATGCCGTTTTCTCCTTGTCCTCAGGATGTAGCGCCACCTGCCAGTATCCTGACTTGAGATCCAACATCGAGAACCACTCTGCTCCGGCCAGGGTGTCCAAGGTGTCGTCAATTCGTGGAAGGGGAAAGCAGTCCTTCTTGGTGACGTCATTCAGTTTTCTGTAGTCCACGCAGAAACGCAGGTCCCCATTCTTCTTCTTCACCAGCACCACAGGTGATGACCAAGGGCTGTCGGATTCCTCGATGACTCCTCTTGCTTTCATGCCCTCCAGTTGGCTGTCAATCTCCTTCTGTTTAGCTAGAGGGACGCGTCGAGGAGGTTGTCTGATTGGGCGATCATTTCCGGTGTCGATGCGGTGCCGAACTTTCTCCGTTCTCCCGTAGTCGTTTTCAGACATTCTGAACACGTCTTAAAATTCTGTCAGTAGATCGTGGACTTGTCTTCTTTCTCTTTTGCTTAAATTCGCCGGCAATTCTCGAGCCTGCTCTTTCAGTGATGGGTCTAGATCTGGACGTGGTCGGTGACACCCCTCGTTTTCTGCCAGCGACGTCACAGACACCACCGGCTCGACGTTACCTAGTACAGTTCCACTAGGCACCTCCTTGTCCCGATTAGTGACATTCAGGACCCTCACCGGTACCACCTTCTGATTCGGGAGTAGGGATCTGGCCACATAAACCCCATCTATCGGAGTTGTCTGCGAATCGAGAAGCAGGTTTCTCTTAGGCTGTCCGTCCAGTCTTGCCGTCACCACCATCTCGCAGCCTGCCGGGATTGTCACATGATTCTCCAAGGTGAGTCTGCTGGCCATGGGTTGGTCTTCGACGTCCCTCAGGAACACTTCATCCTGACCAAAACGGAGGATACGGCGCCGGACGTCCACCGTTGCATCGAAGATCCGCATGGCGTCGAGTCCCAG
The DNA here is from genome assembly GCF_040183065.1 of Periplaneta americana. Taxonomy (NCBI): domain Eukaryota; kingdom Metazoa; phylum Arthropoda; class Insecta; order Blattodea; family Blattidae; genus Periplaneta; species Periplaneta americana. The sequence continues at coordinate 69,706,717 of NC_091122.1, read as the reverse complement.
GATGACGTCTTCAGTGATGTTGGCGACGAACACCCACATCTCCAGTCTCCTCTTTCCCAAGGTCAAATCCAGGAAAACCTCTTTCTGGATGGGCAGGCTCTCGCCTGAGGCAGTACATAGCTCATATCGGCGCAGCGGCGTCCTCCCAGGTAGGCCACGCACGACTTCCGGTCTGGCGATGGTGAGCGACGCCCCGGTGTCTACCTGTACTCTGCATGGGCGGCCTCTTATCCATCCGTCAGCAATCAGCCCATCGTCGCATCTTCTGTTAACCGTCTTCAAGATCAGCCGAGGGGATAGTGATGACGGCGCCGACGTGCCTCTCGTCGCATCGGCCCTTTTAGTTTTCCTGTTTGTGACCAGATCGGTCACAGTCCCTCCTCAAGTGCCCAGGTTCGCTGCAGGACCAGCAGGTAGGCACTCCTCGTCTTCGTCGCTCTGGTGATTTCCGTTGACGCTCCTCGACGTCGGCCGCCGCGACGCTCCTAATCAGGTGCGATGCCGAGACGTTCGCCGTCAAATTGGCTGCCTCCATCCTGAGGGCCGCCGCCAGAGCTGCGTTGATGGTGCGATGCTCTGCCAAGAGTAGCTGTTGTCTTATTTCCGGGTCTCGAACTCCGCTGCCGAAGGTGTAGGCCGCCTCTCCAGCGACGAAGTCAGTAGGCAGGCCCCTGAGGGCCTTATGGGCAAGTTGTTCCACCGCCATCGCGAATTCTTGCAGGGACTCGCCTGACTGTTGGACCCTCGTTTTCAGTTGGGTCCTGAATGCTGCCGCAAGTTGATGGTCACCATAACGTCCCTCCAAGGCCGCCATTATCTCAGCGGCTGTCCCATCTTCTGGAACGCTGTGAAGAATCTCTGAAGCCTGTCCCTGAAGCGCGGTCAACAGCTGGGTAGTCTTCTCCGCTGGCGTCCACCCATTATGTGCCGCGGTGGCCTCGAACTGGCGACGGAATATCGCCCAAGACGTCGTTCCGTCGAACTTCGGCGTCTTGACGTTGTAATGTCTGGCTGAAGGCGATGGTTCCCCAGGGTCACTATATGAGGTCCTCCATTCTGTCGCCGATCTTTCCACGGCCCGTTGAACTTCCTCGGCAATTATCTGTTTCTGTTCTCTAGCCTGGCGATCCACCAACGCGAGGATGTGCTTGTTTTCCTCGGCGTGTTTGTCCATCACCTCACTCGTCTTGTCCAGCAACTCGCTCGTCTGCTCTTGACGACGCTCGAGATCGCGGATTTTGCCGTCGAAATGGTCTACCTCCTGTCTCAACTCGGCTACTGTCTCGTTTATAGTTGTAAAATTCTGGTTTAGTTTATCCAGATCGACCTTAAGTTCATCTTTTACGATGACGACAATTCCATCTACGTGGGCTGAAACGCTTTCAATTTGCGTAGTGACGTCATCTTTCACTCCGCTTATGTCGCTTTTCATCTCTGTTTTCACATCACTTATGTCGTTCTTAACCTCACTGATGTGCTTGTTCATGTTATCTTTTACTTCACTAATGTGCATGTTCATTTCTGCTTTCATTTCTGCGATGGCTTGCAGGATCTGCTGTAGGTTCTCCATTGTCGATAATATCCCACTTCTGACACCAATGTAAATTTTATTAGTAACAACAATGTAATTTATTCGTCACAACAATAATTCCTTTCTACAATTCGCCTTAAACGCTCTTGTCAACAATTGGATTTTCACTCAACACAGTATTCGTTATAGCACTCCACCGACGACAATGACAATTTACTTGGACTAGTACGAACAACAATGAACTGTTAATCTTAACTAATATTTACAAAGCACTATTTACAAATCAGAACTATCAGTTCTCAGTTCACAGTTCTTCTAGCTCAGTCACTCGAGTTCACAGTATCTCGAACCACAGACCTTCAGAGACAGTCCACTGTACTCGAACTCAGGTCCCTCCAACTGCGGTCCGCTGCACTCGAATTCAGGTCCCTCCAACTGCGGTCCAACGCACTCGAACTCAGGCCTTCGGATGCTGATACAGTTGCGGACGCACACTCGAGTCGAACTCCGGTACACAAGACTGGCTTGCTTGCTCTGGCTTACTCACTGACTGAAGAACTGAAAACTCCTTCGCGTCCGTAATTTATAACCGCAGCAACGTAACCGAGAGACTTCGAATTCGCGATTTTTCCACTTCGACGGGCTTCTGGAAGAGTCGGGAAGGTCCGTTCCCCCTTCACTCCGTAAGCAGTTGCGCGCGCGATCTCCCTCGCCGCGTAGGCCCTTTCCCCTCTCTCCGCCGCGCCGTCCATCGGTGCTCCGTGAAGCCCGCGCGATCTGCTCTCTTGCGGGACGCTGGTCGTGAGTTCGAATCTCACATCGCTGTCACAATATTTTATAACTAATACGACATGCTTGCCGTTAGTTCGAAGGTTCGAGAGGTAGAATCCAGTCGACAGCTATAAAATCTTTAGTATGGTTTCCCTCCTTAGGGAAGTATAATACATCCGACACTTTCAGTCCGACGCACGTAAAAGCCCTGTGTGTAGTCTGAAGATTTTCAATTAAAGTTTTATATTGTCTACAGTGTGTTAAGTTTAATATTCATTTTAGTTTTATGGGTTCTTATGATTTATAATTAACATTTCCTTAACAATAGAAGAAGTTTAGTGATATCATTGCAAATATTGAAAGTAGAGGCAGTCGTTGACATAAATAATATTGCCTGAGTCCAATGAACTGTCTGTCGCTTCTCGGTATATGTAATTGAACCGATAGTTGCATAAACAACATGAGTCCAATTTTTATCAAAATTGATTTAAGTGCTGAACAGCATTCGTATGTAGTAGATAAATATCATGAGTCCTTGCACTTCAAATAGGTAAGCTTGCACATTCATTTTCAAGTTCTTTACATAAAGAACATCAGTTCTGGATTCATGTTATTTATGCAACAGCAGCTACCTACGTACAGTATGTTTGTGGCGCTGGCATCACTTTAACTTTATTTTATATTATCAGCTGTTAGTGTTACAGACTTGTTTGCTGTGTTCGAGTGATTACCAAATACAAAATGTCAAATAAAATAACCTGTTCATCTTCAGAACAAGGTTTCCAAACACAATATTCAGTTTCATACACCCATACCTGGAATAATTGTGCAAAGCATGGGCCGAACAGTTGGCTTTCAATAGATTAGGTTTATTCTTCAGCTTTTGGAAGACACTGCAATGTGTGCCATAATCGAAAGGTTCAGAGCCATAGTGGGCCAAGCGCCATTTATTAAAAACGGAGAAAGCAAGATTTAAAATTAAGTGATTACCGTAATTTAACGAAACATATACCAAGTAAGATCAAATACGCACATTAAAATTAAATGATACGTCAATCTTCATTAAATTACGGTATTTACTTAACTTTAATCCTTGCTTTCTCCGTTTTTAATTAATGGCTCTTGGCCCGCTATGGCTCTGAACCCTTCAATTAACTGAGGAATTGTATGCAGAATATTAAGACAATTTTGCAACATTCAACATACTGCCTTCATTTTTTTTTCAATATGTCATGAGATATTACTTCAGAAAACTCATCCCTCATTTCATAAAATTCTCTAAGGCACGTTTTCATCCTGTCTGCTAGGCTTAAGTATTTAAGTAAAATAGGGAAAAATGTTATGGTACCTTAGTTACTTATATCAGTTGCCGCTGAGAAATAATATGCGTTATTAAGAATTCGAGTTCATTCCTTCATTCATAGTGTTCTGCCCAACGACAGGTGTTTCACTGCAAACCTAGATTTCTTCAATCTTTTCTATTTTCTGCCTTCTTCTTTGTTTCCGCATATGATCCATATATCTTAATGACGTCTATCATCTGATATTTTCTTCTGCCCCGAACTCTTCTCCCGTTCACCATTCCTTCCAGTGCACCCTTCAGTAGGTAGTTTCTCAGCTAGTGACTCAACCAATTCCTTTTCTTCTTTCTGATCAGTTTCAGCATCATTCTTCCTTCACCCACTCTTTCAAACACAGCTTCGTTTCTTGTTCTGTCTGTCCATTTCACATGTTCCATTCTTCTCCATAACCACATTTCAAATGCCTCTAGTCGCTTCTCCTCATTTCGTCGTAATGGCCATGTTTCTGCCCCATACAGTGCCACACTTCATACATATTTACTTATAATGAAACTAAAATATGTCCATTCTTATTTTTGCCATTAATTTATTTAAACAGAATACAAAACCTCTAACGGCTAAATCCCATTACATTAATATCATTCTTATTACGTGGATATATTTTACATTAATATTTTGATCCTTGTAATATAGTTCCAATAAACTACTATTATATTAATTTTCATCATTTAAGAAATTAGATAACTCAAATTAGTAATAATTCTTTATTCTGTACGTGTATGTTGCAGATTGAAAGGGACGGTAGGGTACACTTAAATGAATAGAAAACCTATATTACGTTTTGTGATTGAATGCACGGTTAATTAGAAAATTCAGCTGGAAGATTCAGCAGTCTGGCAACATCTCCGCTTACACGCTGCTCTTTCTTCTCGTAATACAGACGTAAGAGGTCAACGAACTTAGTCCTGTCTCCCTACCTTCCACCTCCCTCTCTGACTACAACGTTACAATGTGGTCGCATCGTTCAATGGCTTGAAATTAGTGGTCTTTTAATTAAATTTACACGAAAACCGTCCACGCTACTGAAATGCACTAGAGGGATAAATGATTATTTATTAGATTTTCTATGGATATGAAAAAAATCACTATCCTACTCGCAACATCTATCGAATAAGAGGTTGTTAAACATTTCGGGGAAAAACTTTTTTTAACTGAGAAAAGTATGAACTTTCCACCAATATGGTATGACACTTTTTTGTTATATATAACATGAACATCTTCAGGATTATTTCACTTCCACCCTACATATTAAAATGTATCATATTAGCTCATAAATTATTACTTTTTCGTATAGGCTTCATCTCAAATCAGGTAAACACACACTAGCATTAAAATTTAACTCAAGGTTGCTATTGTTTCAGAGCATTCAATAAGTAATGGCAACAGTCCTGTAAATCAGCGCTCCTAGCGGTAAGCATCGAAATCTTTTAGTACGTAATAATAAAGGAATTATTACTGCATAAATGTGAAATATCAGAAGTCTTTAAGTAACCATATTTTGTGAATACTTCTGATTTGTATTAAGTAATACCGTCCTAAATATATTCAGTAGGTATGAATATAGAGATGCTTCATAAAAATACAAATTGCAAGAGGAAAAAATGCAACCCAGTGCTTTACGGCATTACAAGAAGCTTGTAGGAGAGAAGCCCTACCAAACCGAACTATTCCAAGATGGGTGAAAGTGAGGCATTCGCTTGCAATCAAGAGTTTACATCCAATGATCAGAGAGAGAGAGAGAGATGACCACAAATGATGCTGCAAATGATGTCAGCCGTCTTGCAAGGATTTGCCAACGTATTGCTGATATTGCAGGGGACTATTTGTAGTACCGTAAAGCGGGGCTATTTTGCTCCAATATTTAACCAAATTATATATATATATATATATATATATATATATATATATATATATATATAATAAATACAAAGTAAATTGTTTAAAATTTTCAAAAAGTGACCCATTGTAAAGTTTACTACGTTAGGTACTCACTTTAACAGTTTCCCTTTGATTTTGTAATTTAAAAATGAAGGTGATAATGCTGGTGAAATGAATCTGGGATCCAGCACCGAAAGTTACCCAGCATTTGCTCATATTGGGTTGAGGGAAAACCCCGGAGAAAACCTCAACCAGGTAACTTGTCGAACTCGGGCCACCTTGTTTCGCGGCCAGACGCACTAACCGTTACTCCTCAGGTGTGGACTACACAAGACATGAACGGAGTAATAAGGAATATTCAAGAAATCGGTTGTTTGATTGTTAATCACAAATTAATTGTATATAACATTAATATATATTCACCTCTTTCGATTCAAATTTGATGGCAGATTCTTACGAGTTAATTCTATTCACAAATATCACCACAAAATCACGATTGCTCTCAATCACTCCACAACAATGAGTGAAACAATATTTGTGAGACCATAGGCAAATTACAGGAAGTTACGGAGTGCCATCTATGATATTATACTTTACTTACTTATTTACTTACTTACTTACAAATGGCTTTTAAGGAACCCGGAGGTTCATTGTCGCCCTCACATAAGCCCGTCATCGGTTCCTATCCTGTGCAAGATTAATCCAGTCTCTATCAACATATCCCACCTCCCTCAAACCCATTTTAATACGTCTCGGCCTCCCCGAAGGTCTTTTTCCCTCCGGCCTCCCAACTAACACTCTATATGCATTTCTGGATTCGCCTATACGTGCTACATGCCCTGCCCATCTCAAATGTCTGGATTTAATGTTCCTAATTATGTCAGATGAAGAATACAATGCGTGCAGTTCTGCGTTGTGTAACTTTCTCCATTCTCCTGTAACTTCATCCCTTTTAGCCCCAAATTCTATGATATTATGCTGTAACTAATACACAATACTTAATATTGTGGTCATCAGGTACCACCAAATTTATTTACATTTTGGGACAAACTAGCCCCCATGGGAGCAAAGTAGCCCCGTTTTACGGTATGAAATGCCAAGAGTAATAAAAAAATACTTTTCCAATGCCATTACTTTTCAGATTCCCTAGTAGAAACTTTTTAGTGTATTGTAAATGTTCATAATTAAAATGTTCATGTTATTATGCCTTATGACCATAACTCTGCCAGCGAAAATAAAACATTATACATTCTACATAATCGTCAATTTTACTAGCATACCCTCTTCAAGGACAGAATTAATTTTCATGTCGCACATCAACGTTAGAGGACTCCATCTTACTTGATTCCATAAAAACCTTAGTCCTTTTACTTATTTTCAAATGTATTGCTATCAATCAGATTTAATACACGATTCTTGGACATATCGGCAAGTATACTGTTCACGCCACAGTGTTTGTATTGAAATAATCAACAGCATTGTTGTCCTTTAATGAAAATGGTGTAAATCCTTCCGGTTTGGTATGCTGATAGTAGGCCTAAGTACGGAACAACAGGTGCGAGAAATTGTCTTGTGAGCGTAGAAGTGGAATACAGGACATCCTGAAGAATGTGTGTGTAGAATGAACACCAAGAAAAAAGGAACATGAAAATTAGACACTGTTTAACCCCAATTACATTTGACAAGTACATAGCCTCTTGGCGGCTTAATTTGCACTCTTGACTTGCGCAACTTGTATTGGTATACCGTCGGCTTTCGCTGCACATATAATGTAGTGAATAAGTGAGTTTTTGAATCAGCATATTGCCAATCATTTCCGCCAGAAGTGTCTGCATTGGTTATCGTGGTGACTTGGTACAAATATTTGAGAATGAAGTAGAGGAGGTCATTATACATGGAACTTTGGTCTTCTTCTAGAATTTTATGCGTAATAAATCCCGTAAGTGGTGACTATACTTCCTCACCCGATGAAAGCCATAGCCTACTTAGCATAGAAATCTATCCTCCTCAGTAGAGATCCAACCAACGTGTTTGGTGTCTGAAGGCAGGTACAGTAACTAAAACCTACAAGTGCAATATTAATTCCAGCGAATCTGCGAAGTTCCTTAATAACTCACGAACTCCTGTCCTATTCATTGCTGTGATATACCAAAATTTCTAGTCTATTGAGCATTTTTCTCTCTTGAAAACATCGTCATAGTATTTAGCTGTTACGAACAGACTAGTTGCTGAAGTTTTCCCCGAATGCTTCAAAACGAATTACTCTAAAATTATGCAAACATCTTCCATTACTTCAATGAACTAGCGGATACAGCAACCCATTACTCAACGAAAAATTCGGTGATGTTCGGGTAAAGAGGAGGTTAAGTCATTTTTTGTGAAATGAAGATTAAGTCATAGCTTTTTCAGTATAGTCACTATGTAAGAGTGTAAAAAGGCGTGATGAAGTTTGTTGGAATAACTTCTATTGGAGTGCGTTTTAGATGGGTTAGTAAAAGAACTAAGTCCTTTAAACAACCAAGGGCTGCCAATACTTAAGCTTATTAATCAATCTTGAAATACAAGGCGTAGTACAAGTGATGAAATGAATTCGTTGCCACGTGGGCTACTCGACGCCCTCCCCAACACTTCTGCTGACTGCAGAGCTATAATATAATAATAATAATAATAATAATAATAATAATAATAATAATTCTCCAACGATCGCCGCACCGTTTCATCGGCTCGCGCCAGTGACGCTACGATGAGCTTTGAAGTCCGCGTGATTCGCGTCTACTCGATGGCGTTCGAACGCCGCAGCCAGTGCGATGACCTGCCTTCGGACTTTGACAGATAATCCATTAGTCATTAACCCCAGTACATATATGACTCAAACTATAAATTTTAGGTCAAGTCTGCACGAGCTACGACGATGGAAACATTTTAGGTAGTATTAATAATGTCACTCTAAACATTAATTACAATAATACCAATTATAATCATACCAATTACAATCATACTAATTATAATCATTCCAATTATAATCATAGCAATTGTAATCATACCAATTATAATCATATCAATTACAATCATACCAATTGTCCCTACAGTAAGTGTGCGCTTATCACAAAGGGTTCAAACGAAAATTACAATACTCGTTTGGGTGAAGAGATCTATGTAATTTATTTTCTTTTACACTTTCACTGAGAAAAGGTAAGTAAGTCAGATTATCTCTTTTTTAAACTGACTTAAATCGCGAGACATAGTAACATCCTTACCAAATAAGATCTTTTTTCACACTATTTATTGTAGAGTAGTTTCAAATGTAAAGCGTATTTGTTTTGAAGGTGTGGGGATTTCAATTAAAAAACAGTGAGTTTCAAAGTTCATCCTGGGAATACATTCAGATACATGTGGAAGACAAAAAGAAGAAGAAAAAAAGAAAAAGAAATAAACAAATAATAAGAGCGTGTGGCAATGTGCATGTCTGCATTAAGAAATTATTCCCATTCACATAGGCCATAAGTTCTTGATTCCAAGTACACATACCTACATAGAATGTGATACTGACCATGCTTTAATTGAGAGGAAAAAAAGGAACTACATTCTAGTATATCATCCACATGATTAGATTCATCTTGCTTGCTGTGTGGAAAAACTCACCCATTCAAAGTACACCTAATGACCAAGCTTAGGATTCGAGACAACTTAAGAATGAAGTGAAGTTACAGTGCAACGGAGTACAGATGGAGTGAGGTGGTGCGTTGAGTTTTGTTTGCCTTGTGCGTTAGAGTACAATCCGGTTCGTGATCAGAGGTACAGTATTCTTTCGTCTCTCCCTACGAAACGAACTCAGGCCATCACAGTGCATTTTCAGTTCATAATGAACATTTTTTTTTTAACTAGTTGCAAGTACATACATGGTTGTTCATTGTAACGCTAACGCTTTCGACGTCGCCGAGGACATCGAATCTTGTGAGGTATGTATCCTACTTCATTTTCCACCGTCACTAGATTGTACTATTAACAGTAGAATATAAACCAGCACATTGACGTCGTTGTTTACATTCACAGTATGTCTGTCTACTATGTTCAAGGAACTCTATAGCCAAGTTGGGCGTACATTGGTTGCTAAAGTGTCCCGGATCCTAAGCCTGCTGATATTCTGATTTGTATACAAATGCATTGCGGATGAAGAAAACAATGTTGATAGAGAACGGAGTTAAATGGCTGAGACATGTGAAGAGGTCAACTGTACTATTCTACAAAAACACCTTGGATGCCTCTGCAGAATTAAAAATAAAAACCGTTGTCTAGACAAGGCCAAGGTCATAATCGACGATTACATAATCGGTCTTGCAATTCACCAGTTTTGATTCCACTGCAGGAAAACAAGATCTTCTGCCCATACACTTTCACATCAAGATACCAAAAAAAGAAACCGGAAGAAAACTTCACTAGAAGTTTGAAAATAGCGTAGTTCCGCCAAAACTAAGTACTAGGAAAAATATCATATTTAACACAATGAAGTATCTGTGTAGTGAGAAGTCCATTTTTTTTATTTTTTAAATACAGTAAATAAATTAAAGGTCATGTCACAATGAGGTTATTTCATTCACCTACACCTACATTATTTCACTAGAAATAATTATTTAAAGATACAAATGGATGTGTTATCAGTTTTATTGGAGGGGGAAAGGGTTAAGTTGGTAACTTTTATGGGTTTTCGATTAAAAATGTATTCCATTTCAGATTACTTGCCAATTTCATGTTTTATATGCAAGAACCAAAGTTATACTATAATTTGGAGTGTTTTAATTCTTGTAGAAATTATTCTGTGATTTGCAGTAAGAGTTCGAAGTTTGGTTTTCATCCACCGTTGTGGCTGAGGGGTTAGCGAGTCTAACACCGAACCCAGCGATCCCGGGTTCGATTCTCGGTCAGGACGAGTTGCCTGGGTGAGGTTTTCGGTTTTTTTCCCCTCACTCCTATGGATGAATATCAGGAACCTTATAAGGCGATTGGAACCCCACTCATCTTCGCCACTTCCATTCCTCCCCATCATTCTTTCCTCATCATCCCGTTTCTGGTTTTTCAGATCACTCTACCGGCGGCCTCCCGAAGCTGCTGACTCTCTCGACCGGCCTCCGTTGAATGTAGTTCAACGATGTTGGATGGCTTCTGCAACGAGCACCCGAGGCGGACCTACTCGAGGGAGGAGTTTCGCCTCGGACCGACAGGGGGGCCTTGGGGGAATTTGGCGAAGCAGGAATGGTATGTGGATTCTGTCAGCTGTAGGGACCGGTCGTTAAGGGAGTAATGTAGTTAGGGCGGTGAGCGCAGGGGATCTGTGGCATGCAACTCATTCCATATCGAGGGTTAGCGCAATAGATCTCAATAGGTCGCAGTGCTGGGCCGTTCGTGCCCCCTCAATTCCATTTCAACACAAAACTCATTTTCAGGGCTCAACCTTCTTTACCTAAACACCATCGAATTACTATGCTTGAATACAGCACTCATTAGTCATATTTCATATTTATTGGCATACGCCAATTTGAGGACATCGGCGACATTCAGAGAGCAAGATAGTAAGTTTAAAGTCCGAGATAGATATTGAGTTCTAAAAATATCACGAAGTGCGAAATAAACTGTGGAATTCATGTCATATATTATGGAGGGGATAGTTTGAAAGTGACTGCAGTACAGCTCAACAATAAGGGATATTATAAATAAATATCTCGATTTAGAAAACTTTGTCACACGTTGTAGGTAGTTCTGAATCAGAGCAACCAGATTCAATGCAATGATCTTTTCTGCTACCAGGTCTATTCGGTTCGTCAGAATCAGAGGGAGTGACTGTAGGTGTTAGCCTGATTATTCATTCCTATGTTTAATTACGAGCACTCTGCATGTATGGCACTGATGTGGTCATGCTGCCTTGGCTTCCGTGGGAAACAAGTCTGCTGACGCCCGCGTTTCTGTATATTCAGGGTCATCTGTGGTGAAATTGTAAGAACTGTGACAGTGAATCACTTAGGGCTATTAGACTAGTATTAATATTGCTCTCATATGTGTATCAACAACAACAAAAAGGAGGGAATCACACGTTTGCTCTCGCAGTACCTACGAATAGATTCATTCGGCATTAAACTTTCAGTACAGGATTGCCAATTCTAGACGTGTTAGCCAATGTTTCTTATTTTTATATAAGGTAATAGACTATTTTTCTGGGAACACTTCGCTTATAGAAATTTGAGCGGAAACTGTATGGACACTGAAGCCATTCTGTTAGTTTCCACAACGGGAGAATACCACTCGGAAATGAACCTCGTGCCTTTCAGTCCGTAGCATGTTGCTTTTCCAACTGAGCTACCCGGTCGCAAATAGTAGTAACAGTAGTATTTATTGTAATAGTAGTAGTTGTAGAGTTGTAGCAGTGGTAGTAGTAGTGGTAGAAAGAATAGTAGTACATAGCAGCAGCAGCAGCAGCACTGGTAGTATTATTTACTTACAAATTGCTTTTAAGGAACCCGCAGGTTCATTGCCGCCCTGACATAAGCCCGCCATCGGCCTCTAGCCTGTGCAAGATTAGTCCAGCCTCTGTCATAATATCCCATCTCCCTCTAATCCATTTTAATATTATCCTTCCATCTACGTCTCGGCCTCTCCAAAGGTTTCTTTCCTCCGGCCTCCGGCCTCCCAACTAACACTCTAAATGCATTTCTGGATTCGCCAATACGTGCTACAAACCCTGGCCATCTCAAACGTCTGGATTTTTAATGTTCCTAATTATGTCAGGTGAAGAATACAATGCGTGCAGTTCTGCGTTGTGTAACTTTCTCCATTCTCCTGTAACTTCATCCCTTTTAGACCCAAATATTTTCCTAAGAAACTTATTCTCAAACACTCTTAATCTCTGTTCTTCTCTCAAAGTGAGAGTTCAAATTTCACAACCATACAGAACAACCGGTAATATAACTGTTTTCTAAATTCTAATTTTCAGATTTTTTGATAGCAGACTAGATGACAAAAACTTCTCAACCGAATAATAACATGCATTTCCCATATTTATTCTGCGTTTAATTTCCTCCAGAGTGTCATTTATATTTGTTACTGTTGCTCCAAGATATTTGGATCTTCAAAGAATAAATCTCCAATTTTTAGGCCTGTATTTCCAGTTCGTGCAATATTCTGGTCACGAGACATAATCATATACTTCGTCTGCAGTGGTAGTATTAGCAGTACCAATTGTATTTATACATGTGTGTAGAGGAAATACTAATATAATAATTTATAAGCTGTAAATATAGTCTAGTTAGTTAGTGTTATGTCTATTGTACTAAATGTTAGCTTTTCTCCGTGTTTGAAGTCGATTGCTATTACATTATTCTGTCAACTTAAAGAGGATAGCCACGCGACTGAAACTGTGGAAAACGCATATGCAATTGCACTAATCTTTTGCTGGAGGGGGGGGGGGCACGCGACTCCATGTGTTTAATTGGACACACTCTCGCTGTTCGGTGTGCGACATGACAAAGAACCGGAACGAGGGGCGCGCGCGCTCGCGAGGAAACAATGGGTGGTGTCCTGATGACGAGATCTCAGTAGGAATCGAGCTCAAGGTGAGATTCCCGTGGCCAGAGGAACCAGGGCAGCAGAGTTCCCACCCCCACCAACACGTCGACACGCCATCACGCAAGTCACGGTTCTAAAATACAACTGACGTATATATTGTATAATACACTTCTACTTTCTTTGAATTGTTAATTGTAGCAGTTTATTCAGTAGTGTTATTGAGTTAGTATCCACTCTTCTCTCACGGAACTCCGCCCTTCCTCATGCTATTTATCATCGCCACCACAAGAATACGTCATAGTTATCCGCTTCCCCATTGTGATGTAACAGATAAAGATCTCCATAGAAATTTATTAATAATACTTTTTTGCAATATCATAAAAAATCACGACTAAAAAAGCTGCAATATAAGCCACGTTTCCACATATATTTCAGACCTGGCGTAGTGACTTAGTTTCTTTTCTTTAGTGAGTTATTTTAAGATGCTTTATCAACATCTTAGGTTATTTAGCGTCTGAATGAGATGAAGGTGATAATGCCGGTGAAAAGAGTCGGGGATCCAGCACCAATAGTTACCCAGCATTTGTTCATATTGAGTAGAGGGGAAACTCCGGAAAAAAACCTCAACCATGTAAAGGCTGGTTCACAATAAACCGGAAACTAGAATCGGAACGAAAACGGTAAAATTGTTAAAATGTGTACATTTAAATATGAGCATTCACAATTAACGAAAAGCTTGCCGGAGCCCGGGAACGGAGAGTTGGCCAAGTTTCAACTTGCGTTCACGTTTCCGATCACAGCCCACTAGATTAATTCTATTGCCATCTAAAAGCTATTTTGTCGTCGTATATTTTGTAGCAAGAAGACCGTGACATAACCTATGCAGTATTTTGTTCTGTGCTTTGCATCATGGAGCAAGTTTTATTTGATGAGATTCTAATATTGAGTGCTTAGGAAAATCCTCACATTTACGATAAGCGGCGCGCCTCGTATAAAGGTGAGAAATAGCAGCATCTTTGAACACCGATCGTAAGTGAATCATATTTTATTACTGTGTTGGTTGTATTACACACTACATATTCATGCTTCAATTCAATAACTACTGTTGTGTTTGTTCTATTACAAATGTTTCTTCTCTAATTATTTTACGTCATGGTAGACTTAAAATAGGTTGTGATAATAAAGATGCATGGGCATATTTATAGTACCGTACCTAATGAAATGTTTCAGTTGAAATTTCGAAGTTGGTTAACCTGTGTTTATGTTGGCTCCCTTGTACTCATGAAAGAACGCCATTGATCAATTATACACAAGTAACATCAGAATGCGTAATATCGACATTACATATCGTTATTGACATGCATATCGATATGCATAGTCGTCTACGTACTCGGTTTATTGTGAATCAAAAATTTTCATATTCACGTCCTCTGCTTCTCGCTTTCATTCTGGTTCTCGTTCCCGGTTTATTGTGAACCAGCCTTAACTTGTCCCGAGCGGGAATAGAACCCAGCCACTGATTTCCCGGCCAGACGCGCTAACCGTTAAGGCCGGTTCACAATAAACCAGGAACTGAAACGACAACGAGAACGAGAACGGAAATAATGTTAAAATACGTGTATTTAAATGTGAGCATTCACAATAGTTAATTGCGAATGCTCACATTTAAATACATTTATTTTAACAATATTTCCGTTCTCGTTCTCGTTGTCGTTTTCATTCCCGATTTATTGTGAACCAGCCTTTACTCCACAGATGTGGCCTCTCGTTACTTAGTACAGTAGTGGCAAAAAAACCGTATCGACCCTTGCAGCTGATTTCAGAGCCTTGTTCACTCCAGAGCACGATAGGCTGGTAACTAAGACTTTCGTGGTTCGAACCCTGCCGGGAAAGGAAACTTTTTTTTTTTTGTTCCTTATTCAAATTTATTCCCAATACTTTTCCATTGCGGGTAAAATTCATGTTCTGGGAATAATAAGTTAATTAAGTAGTAAAATATCGCTGCAATCCAAAAGTACTGGAAATAAATTTGAATAAGGAACAAAAAAAAGTTTCCTTCCCAAGCAGGATTCGAACCACGAAAGTCTTAGTTACCAGTCTATCGTGCTCTGGAGTGAAGTAGGCTCAGAAATCAGCTACAGGAGTCGGTCCGGTTTTTTTCCCACTACTGTACATAAATACAAACATACATCCGCTTCTGTGACAGTTTCCAACACAGATACAAGCGCTGTGTAGGATGATATGCCTACACTAGATTGCACAGATGCCGAATTTATTAATTTTTTTTGGTAAAAAATGTCGGATCTTTCTGCATTGTAAGCATATGTAGTGATTACTGACCACATTGAAGAAAGGTACCGTTGAGCTTGGCGGATGACTTTGCAGCACAGAAAATACAACAGAAATAGATTCAGGCAATTCTCTAGCATTTATCAGGTCGAAAGATCTACCCATGACTGAGGTATATCGTTGGCCTTAGGACCTCGAATTAAGCGTCTCCGACCAGCTCCACCAGCCTGTGAATGTAACTTGTGTTCAAGGATGGTTTCTGTATCATAGATATGGGAATGACATCCCTCTTCTTGAATATAAACGTCGATGCGTCGTTAATCTCCTGAAGTTAGAGAATAGAATAGAATAGAATAGAATAGAATAGAATAGAATAGAATAGAATGTTTTATTTTCGCTGGCAGAATTAAGGTCATAAGGCCTTCTTTTGCACTCAATCAGCTTTAATCAATACAATAGCGACATACATATTTAAATTATGAATATTTACAATACACTAAAGATTCCCCAGCAATATTCTTCAGTTAAGTTTAACGACTAGTACATTTTTATTTCATTTGAAATAAAATCTATACGAAAGAGTAATAACTTAATTTATGAGCTAATGTAATTCAATTCAATCTACAAGCAATATGTAAAGAATTATAATTAAGTTGAGATAGCTAGTTGGTTAAAAATGATGAGAATTAATTTAATAGAAGTTTACTAGAACTATGTTATAGGCAGCAAAATATAAATCTAAATTATATTTACATAATGAGAATAATATAAATGGCATATGCCATATGGTTGTACAGAAAACTCACCATGGATCCGCCGAACCTTATCAGTGCTGGATGAAATGGGTAAGGACGATAAAAGCCATATAGCCAAGGAAGGTGTATCCAATTATCGTAGATATCGTGTATGCGATTCTCGTACAAAATTTGTTTGCAATAGCCTAAGTGTGTTGCTGTGTTTCATCCTCATTCGTATTTCAAAACATTTCATGATGTAAGGTGGGTGCTCCTGTTATGGCCATGTTCCTGATATGGCCACCCCCCTATTGTGAGTTCGTTAACCAAAAAATTCGCTAAATAGCAGCAGGATCCAGTGAAAGGGCATCCTGGTATGTCACTTGATAGTTTTCCATCCAGTCAGGTTGAGCAATATGGCGTCAGTTGCCTGTTTTTCGGTTTTCATGTGACCTCTTCTTATTTTTCTCTGGTAAGTTTGCTTTGTTTTATACATGTTTTCCAAAGACTTGTTTCATGAAAACCATCGTACTCCATTCAGTTTTTAATGTTCTGTTGACTGGTGTTGTAGTTGATGGTGTATCTTTTACGAGTTGTTCATAATCAAATGATTTTCGTGAAAGCTTACCTGCTCCTCATATGGCCATATCAAATGCACCATGATCATATCAAGTTCATTTTACTTTTATTTTTTCACCTGATAAATTTACATGCCTTATAGCTGGGATTACCCAAAAATTTTGTATTTTAAGAAAAACAACTTAATTTTTTTTTTTATGGAAAAACCTGTTTTGACTACACTTTTGAATTATGAAAGAGATTATTAAGTGTCATTTTTATTCATTTTACACCAAAATTATTTAATTTTAACACAACTGCGCTACCAAACTGAAAACAACCACGATTTGTAGAACATGGAACAAGGGTGGCCATATCATGTGCACATGTTCCTGATATGGCCACTAGGTAGACTTTTGGAATTTGGGACCTTTTGGACAATTAAAGCTATTTTTATGGGGAAAGGAAATTGTTTTAAGAAATGCAAATCTAGTCTTTCAGGTAAAGACTAGATTTGCATAATATATACTTCAGTGTGTACGTTAACAGAAAACCACAATTCCAAGTCACACAGAGATTGTGTGCTCTCGATGTGGGTTTCTGGCGTTTCGTCAGCCCACGCGAGTTGTGTGGATATAAAGAGAAAAGTTGAGACGGTGTCGGGTGGAGTTCCTGGGTAGCTCACTTGGCAGAGCGCTGGTACGTTCAACCAGAGGTCCCGGGATCGATACCCGGCCCTGGAACAATTTTTCCCTTGAAATTATTGTTTTAAGAAAGTCCATTAGACTGAGAACGAGTAAGAAAAAAGTGGTTTACATTTTTTTTCAAAATGGCGGCTAGAAAAATTCTCAAACCTTAGCATGGCCATATCAGGGACACCTATCTTATGACTATTTGGTTAGGAATAAAATCGACTTTTCCCTTATATCTGACTTAAAACTACGGACAGTGTGTAAAGTAATAGTTTGAAGTTATGTAGTGTTTGTAAATTTGTGAGTGCTAAATAACGCAAAAGCTCTTTATTGAAGCAAGATACATTTATTTCACAATAACAACATATCAGACACGCAAGTGCTCAGTGCCAGCCTAGAATGGAACTTTTGGTTGAAGATACTTGTATGAAATAAAATTATAGTGCTTAGGGTTCTTCCAGCATCACATAATAGAAATATCACGCTAAAATCTCACACAGGAAATCACGGGTATTAATGGGTCTCTCTCATATTCAAACAGCATTTTAATTAATAGCACATGCTTTACGGACTTAAACCAAGGCTGAAATTTACACGGAAATAATTCTTCTAATCACAGATCATAAGTTGCTCTTCTGCCTAGACCAGTGTTTCTCAACCGCCGGGCCGCGACCCGGCCCTGGTGTCAATTATACCGGATCGCGAGATAATCTCCTGGAATTTGTCATTTTACTTTCGTAAGCATTTTCCCGAATAAGTATTTTATGGTGGAAATATTCTTAGGAGAATAATTGAAGGGTTCAGAACCATAGTGGGCCAAGCGCCATTTACTGAAACCGTAGAAAACAAGGGTTAAAATTAAGTTATTACCATAATTCAGTGGAAACATATAGCAAGTAATATAAAGTATACACATTAAAACTAAATGATATGTCAAGCTTCATTAAACTATGTATTCACTTAACTTTAACCCTTGCTTTATCCGTTTTAATAAATGGCGCTTAGCCCACTATGGCTCTGAACCCTTCAATTTTCGTGATTGTGTCGAAAAGCGCAGATCTAGATCGTCTCTAAAATCTGAATTCTAAAATCAAACTAAACAACATCTGTGTAGTAAATGTCTGTGACGTAGCCACTTATTTTTTAATTATCGACAATTTTTCAGACTTAGAAATATTTTAACATTCGGGAAAGAGAATATTGCTGTTTATGACCGGTCATAAAAACTGCATGTAAGCCGATTAAAATAATGGGCGGCGAATCCTCTGTTCTCAAAGCTGAACGAAATAATATCTGTGTTGCAGGTGTCAGCCGCCAATTACTCGTATTACTCAACCAAGGCCAGTGGAGTCCTGCAGCTCGGAGCCGTGGAGCTACTGCTCCTGCGTTCGCAATACCGCATCGCGATAGTTCACATTACGCCAGCGGCTCCACCTGCCTTGGTCGAGTAATAGCTGGGAAGTATAAACAAATTTTTTCACTCAAATTGAAGATTAAGTCAATCTGTATCTGTTCTCGATACTGAATAGTCATAGTGAATACTATTCCTTCGCAAGTTCGCATTGCAGTGTGTAAGTGCTTGTTTCAAAACCCGAGTGTCGTCATTTTTTAAAAGTAATAGGAATACAGATTCAAACATAAATATGAATAAAATACAAGGGGCTTTGCTTAATTTTGGTATTAAGAAAAGTAGTACTAGTGTCTGTAACGTAACAACTAGTGATGCATCCATCTCAAGTCCAGATTAAACAAAAGGAAGGAAAAACTACTAGCACATAGAAGAAAAAGTCTGCGTTCACTTTTAAATAGGTACATGGACAACCACTTAAAATAATTTGGTTTCGCACAATGTCCTGATACTGACCTATTGCCACGATCAGAATGCATCATTTTTTGTGCTACTGTTCTGGGAAATGAAGCTATGAAGCCATCGCAACTTTTTCGAATACTTTACCTGCAGACTTACTAAAGGCTTTACCAATAAGCAAAAAGGTATTTAAAAATAGGTTTAAGGACTTTACTAATAGACGGTAGTATATTATACACACTATTTAAAGGGTGTAATTTATATTTTGTTATTTGAAGTGTTGTATCAATGAAAAAGTGTGTTGTGTCATGAAGTGTGACTTGTATTGTCAGTGAAGTGTGTTTGTCAGTGAAGTTTTATAGTTTATAGTGGCAATGCAAAGTATTTGAACAGTGAAATGTTCTTAAAGTGTTAGTGAAATCAAGGCAGAATCAGTGAAATGTGTCATAGTTCCAGTGCAGTAAGTGAGTGTAATGCTGAAAGGTACTTGTGCAGGTATGAACATATGATACTTGTGGGTTTTAGTTCGAACTTAGGGTAAAGATACAAATTAGATTTACTTTAAATGTTATTTTAAGTGATCGTGCTTCATTTAATTTAGGATGCTCTCTGTTATTATTATTATTATTATTATTATTATTATTAGTAGTAGTAGTAGTAGTAGTAGTAGTAGTAGTAGTAGTAGTAGTAGTAGTAGTAGTAGTAGTAGTAATTTATTATTAATTGTGTTTATTATTAATTGTCATTATTGAGTGTAATTAGTTACCACTGCCACCGGGTATATACCCATTCGCAGTGTGAATAAATACATAAATACAAAACATTCCGATTTAGTTAACAAACCCATTGAATTCTTCATTCGTAAAAGAGATGCACTTAAAATAGAAAAGAAAATTATTTACAAAATTTCAACTATTGGTGCTCTTTAAGTCAAGATTAGTACACCATACTTAATTATTAATATTGCTATGATATACCGAAGTACATATGGAGTTTCAGTGCAGTACTTCTGCGTTTCCATATGGTGAAGAATCGGTAGAGTGGAGACAAATTCTCTCCGCCACCGGGACTCGAACCTGGGTTTCCAGCTTTAATTATTCATGCGGTACTTATGTTCGTTAACTGTATGACATTAAAAAAAAATTGGAAAAATTTACTAGTAAATTTGTCGGGACCGGGCCTTAGTCTTATAGAAAAAGAACTTACCGTGCCGTGGTCTCTGAAAGGTTGAGAACCACTGTCCTTGACGAACGATCATGCTTTATACATTCCATAGCGTTATAATAATTGTAATTGTTGTTCAGTAGAAGAAAAATAGAGTATGGAGTTACTAGTAAAGTCTGGATTTGAATTGTATTCCACTCATTACACAACTGGACGGCGCCAAACAAATAGAATGATGTCATCTGAGCTGACACACAAAGCAGGGATCTCAGCTAAAGTTGCAGCATTATTTTGAAAGAGATTACGAAGAAGTGTATCATTCAACAGGAATTACCACTCATTTTCCTTGGTTGGACTTGGATCTATTTTTTTATGTCTGTGCGATAATTGTGGTTTCGCCTAACATCGCAAGTAACTTCTTGGGATTTATCCAAGGAATGTGTCATCTTCAAGATTAGACTACGATCCGGGTGCAGTCGCGTCAGAGTGTGCCGAGTACTACCGAGGTCGTGTTTCTGTATTTTCTGACCACAATAGTAATTAATAAACCGTGAGATATAAGAAAATGTCCCCAAGCTCAAGTGTAACGTAACAACTTAAATTTCTTTGGTATAATGCCATAGGCTCTTAGAGAAATACAATGAAATGAACAGAAAATCGCGCTGTTTATGAAGGTCTATCGTGGGATAAAAATCCTTACAAGAATGAGGACAAACGCGTTCAGATATCTACTTTTTGTAGCTGATAATGATAGCATGGCACGGATGAACAAATTATAGAGCCAATGAATGAATTAACTGATTGACTGACTCATCAACTTATTCATTCATTGCCTTATTAGAAAAGTGAATGAAGCAACTGAAAAGAAACATAGAATAGTAAACAAAAACAAATGAAATTATTATTATTATTATTATTATTATTATTATTATTATTATTATTACTATTACTATCACTGTTAGTTATTCGTTATACCAAGGAATAGGCCCATCAATGAATTTAAATTATGTAGTATAAAGGCCAATAAAAATGACTTACTTACTTACAAGTCCCGCGCCGTGGCGTCGTGGTCTAAAGCATCCTGCCTAGGACTCGCGTTAGGGAATCACGCTGGTTCGAGTCCTCATGGAGAAAGAAATTTTCTCATGAAATTTCGGTCAGTGTATGGGACCGGTGCCCACCCAGCATCGTGGTGCACTTGGGGAGCTACGATAGGTAGCGAAATCCGGTTGCGAATGACAGCTGTAACGGCTGGGGGGATCATCATGCTAACCACACGATACCTCCATTCTTGTTGGATGATTGTCCACCTCTGCTTCGCATGTGGGCGTGAGGCCAGCAGCCGGCTGGTCGGTCTAGGCCCTTCACGGGCTGTAGCGCTACGGATTATGATTACTTACTTACAAATGGCTTTTAATAAACCCGGAGGTTCATTGCTGCCCTCTCACATAAGCCCGCCATTGGTCCCTATCCTGTGCAAGAATATTCCAGTCTCTATTATCTTATCCCATCTCCCTCAAATCCATTTTAATATTATCCTCTCATCTACGTCTCGGCCTCCCTAAAGGTCCTTTTCCCTCTGACCTTCCAACTAACACTCTATAAGCATTTATGGATTTGCCCATACGTGCTACATCCCCTGCCCATCTCAAACGTCTGGATTTAATGTTCCTAATTATGTCAGGTGAAGAATACAAAGCGTGCAGTTCTGCGTTGTGTAACTTTCTCCATTCTCCTGTAACTTCATCCCCCTAGCCCCAAATATTTTCCTAAGAACCTTATTCTCAAACGCCCTTAATCTTTGTTCCTCTCTCAAAGTGAGAGTCCAAGTTTCACAACGAATAAAAATGACTGTCTCATATTAAATACAAATAGAACCAACTGGTTATTTATAATTACCTATTTTATTATTACTATTTGAATCTATAGTAGTAATTGTAATAATAATAATAATAATAATAATAATAATAATAATAATAATAATAAACATAATAACCATTATTATTAGAATCTGTCACGGAAAACATAAGAATTTTACTTGAAGCAAGTACAGAGATAGTTTTGGAAGTAAATTCCGAAAAAGACTTATTCTTCTTCTCCTTCTTCTTTTCCCTGAGTTTAACCTCTCCCTTTTAGGTTCATTTACACGACGCATGTCACACGGGCCTTACAGGGCCGCGACCTGTCGGGAGAGGAATTAAACTGAGGATCACATACATACTTTTTTGACCAAACAAGGATATGGAGGGCCTCCCCGGACGAGGGATCAGCTCAATAACAGGGCCACCTCCGAGACAACACAAACATTTAAGACATTACACAGCATTCACTCACACATATGAAAGGATTAAGGGAAGGATCGCCGTCCATGGCCGGACTTTCAAGAGGTACAATCCCGACATTTGCCTGGAAATAACTGAGCAAACCATGAAAAACCTCAGTTAGGATTGCCGGCCCCTGGGATCGAACCCCGGACCTCCCGAATGCAAGGCCAGCTCTCGACCACTCCGCTAGCCGACGAAGTATATTAATATGTCTCGTGACCAGACGAAATGGAAACATAAAAATTTGAAATTTATACTTTGAAAGTGTGAAAAAATTCAAATACCTTGGAGCAACAATAACAAATATAAATAACACTCGGGAGGAAATTAAACGCAGAAAAATATGGAAAATGCTTGCTATTATTCTGTTGAGAAGCTTTTGTCATACAGTCTTCTCTCAAAGAAACTGAAAGTTAGAATTTGTAAGAGTTATATTACCGGTTGTTCTGTATGGATGTGAAACTTGGACTCTCACTTTGAGAGAGGAACAGAGGTTAAGAGTGTTTGAGAATAAGATGCTTAGGAAAATATTTGGGGCTAAGAAGGATGAAGTTACAGGAGAATATTACACAACGTAGAACTGCTCGCATTGTATTCTTCACCTGACATAATTACAGACATTAAATCCATACATTTCAGTTGGCCAGGACATGTAGCACGTATGGTCTAATCCAGAAATGCATATAGAGTGTTAGGTGGGAAAGCTGAGGAAATAAGGCCTTTGGGGAGGTCAAGACATAGATGGGAGGATAATATTGAAATGGATATCACAGAGTTGGAGTATGTTAGGGACTGGATTACTCTTGCTCAGGATAGGGACCGATGGCGGGCATATACTCGTATAACTATCATTTCTTACTTACAATGACTTTTAAAGAACCCGCAGGTTCAATGCCGCCCTCACATAAGCCCATCATCGGTCCCTATCCTGAGCAAGATTAATCCAGTCTCTATCATCATATCCCAACTCCCTTAAATATATTTTAATATTATCCTCCCATCTACGTCTCGGCCTCCAGAAAGGTCTTTTTCACTTTGGTCTCCCAACTAACACTCTATATTACGCATTTCTGGATTCACCCATACGTGCTACTTGCCCTGCCCATCTCAAACATCTGGATTTAATGAACCTAATTAATGTACTGTACGTTAGGTGAAGAATACAATACGTTCAATTCAGCGTTGTGTAAGCACAATTTCATGGAAAAATTTATTGAAACAAAAACAATTGCTGCACTATTTGTCAACATATCCCCACTGGAATTGAGACACTTGTCATACCATGGGATCAATATTTGTATCCTTGTGTCGTGTTGTGCAACTCTGTGTTGATCCCATGGTATGACAAAAGTCTCAAATCTGGTGGAGAATAGGTTGAAAAATAGCGCAACAATTGCTGTATCTGTTGCAATAGGCTAAATCTTTCCATGAAATTACGCTTCTTTTCTGTAAATGGCCCCAGGGTAAATCATCCTCTGGACGTCCTCGTAATTGCGGTGGAGTAGCCAAAATCTGTATAAGCATTTGTTTTGACACTATTAAATTTTATTTGTCATATTGAATTATTTCCACGTTACAATTGCTTGTTTGTTAAAATGTGTACATGATAACGTTATGCAATTTGTGTTCTTTTCTTTTGTGTATTTTTAGAAAATATAATTTCATTTTAGAATCCGCCTCTGAGCATGAGTTCTACTCTTTCAGGGATGGGCGAAAATTTAATGTGTTTATATTATATTTATGTTACAATTATTAGCAAATGAATAAATAAATTAATTAATTAATGCTCCGCCATAAATGTTGTAACTAAAACCTTGTGCAATCATCCTGTTTATAGTGCGTCTCGTCCTCCCCCCCACACACTACCTGAACTTTGTTTACGATTTCACTGTGCCTAAACGAGACGCTCTACTGTATCCCATCCTCTTAATGAGACGAAACTAATTTATTGCTATATTTATTAGACTAGCGTTTGTACCCCAGGTCCACAACCGATAAAATAGTCAGACAAGAGGCTGGATTCTCTTGACAAAGTGTTGCTATGACTCCTGATTTCCACCTATTGTTGTTAATATCGTATCCAAACTTCCCAGACCCTTCGAGTTTAGAGCGCCTCGCATTAAGATTTGAGCTGTGACACGGTTCAAGTGCCATTAGCTCAGTCCAGCGTCAGGCAGTTGTCTCAGTTGAGCGGACATGCAACCCATCAAGATTGGCTAAACAGCAATTACTGTTTATCGTGTTGTTGCAAATTGATCAATACTGTGCTACATATTAGAGTATTTGTTGTTAACTTGCGCATTGCCTCTGCATGATGTAGACAGACGCGGCGGATCGCGTGCGGTCCATGTTTAACTTTTACTCTCGATTCGGCCGATGTTACAACATGTAAGATTCACGTCATGCAAGAGTGCCGTATGTCGAAACTTCGAATGTGAATAATGAGATGTTTTGATATTCAAACTAGGACAAATCATACAAAGAGTACATCAAACGTCTACGATCGCTTCCGTTCAGATCACCTCTGAAAAGAAATTACTAGATAAATTGTCGTTCATAAGTTTTCGCGTTGTCATCATCACTATCATTAAGATGATTGTTATTTGCATAATCTTTAAAGAAATAAAGTCTATGTTCCGTTCCATATTCATCTTATGATGAATGACAAAATCCATTCACAAATATCGAGCCCCGGTACTTATTTGTCCAGCAAAGCTTTAAGAAATATCCAATCCAAATGAAGCTAATATGAACCTACACTACTTTATCTAGAGTCGAACTCGAATCTCTTAGATTTGAAATCACATTACGTGTTAGCAATAGCATAGCTTCTCTATGAGAGCTGGTAGTAATGCGTTTTCTGTAAATGCTACACTGCTACTTCGGAGAACCATCTTACATAACGTTAAAAATGTACATACTAGGAAATTTTGGTATATCTGTAGTCGATAATTTCAGAACATAACAACTTTCTTGTTATTCAGTCCCTTTTAAACTCCTACGTTTCGTTTCTAGAATATTGGACAAATTTTGTACGACGCCAACAGAAGCGATATTCCTTGAAAGTACTACAGTTAGTCTTTTCCCCCTTCTTGGACATGGTACAATTATGGACTCATTTATTTATTTATTTATTTATTTATTTATTCATTAATTCATTAATTCATTCATTTATTCATTCATTTATTTATTTTTATTGCTAGTAAGTTTAAAATGAATACATGTTAATACAATGTAAGACAAACTAGCCCAATCCTGAATGAGTAAGACTCGTGCTCAGGAGTTTAAAACGTGTTTAATATGTTTAAAACCAAACTATAAATCCAATACATTTATTTTATTTTATTTTTTTTTAATAATTTGGGGAGGATTCGTGGTTAAAATTATATTGGAATAAAATTTTTTTAATAATCTGCATCTTTGACTCATGTTAGGATAAAAAGTTGCATTGGTTTTACATTTTGGTTCAGACAAACACAGAAAATTCATATTTTTAGTTCTATATTTATGTAGATATACCTTTCAAAGTTATTCAAATTTTTGTGAAAATATTTTAATAAAAGAGAATAATAAATTTGTTTAATGTTGAAAACTTTGAAATGTTTAAACAGCAATTCAGTTGAGTAATCTTTCTGTTTCATTAAACAAGTATTTAATACTTTTTTCTGTAGTAAAATTAACGGATAAAGATTGGATTTATAAGTTCCACACCAACCTATAATACCATACATAAATATAGTTGAAATAATGCTAAATAAATTATACGTAAACAGTTAATTGCCAAATATATTTTAGAACAACAAAGTAACGTAATGTTTTACGTAATTTATTACAAATATAATGTATATGATTATTCCATTTTAAATGATTATCAATAATTATACCTAAGCATTTAACCTCCTTAACTTCATTAATAACTGAACAATTGCAATTTGCTCTGGTACAATTTCCTTGTCCCAAATAGCAAGTACAAGCTTATAAATTTCACTAGATAATGCGCTTCCAGCCTCTTATATTAATTCTGTTGGAATTTGATCGTTACCTGGAGACCTGGAGACTTGTACTTTTTCAGATTTTCT